>NC_135984.1:11246266-11536266 GCF_053455715.1 Rhinoraja longicauda
ATGTAGGTTAATTGGCTGGGTAAATGTAAAAAAAAAATTGTCCCTAATGGGTGTAGGATAGTGTTAATGTACGGGGATCACTGGGCGGCACGGACTTGGAGGGCCGAAAAGGCCTGTTTCCGGCTGTATGTATATATGATATGATAAATGTCTATGACTTATCCAAGAGGTCAATAAAAGGCAAATTGCTACAATCAATATCCATGAAACTAATAAGTTGACAAAAGGAATGGGTACTCTCCAACGTTATGAAGAAAAGCAACGGCAGAGTCACTTCCATCAAAGCAAACTGGCTCCAGAACTGTCACCTTCTTCAGTTTATAACACAAGCAACACATGGCCATCTCCCAATCATTGTGGAGCTCTGACATGTACGTGTGTTATACTGTCTTATTCTAAGGGAACTGATATCATACAACCCTCTGTATTCACCTTCAATCTCCATAGCTGGGAGTATGTGTGGCACTACAGACGGTGCCGGACATGGTTAGATTAAGTGGATTGGCTACCATACACTGGAGTTTAGGATAAGGGGTGATCTTATTTAAACACAAATTCTAAGGTGGCTTGGTAAGTCAAAAGTTGTGAGGATATTTTCCCTGGTGAGGGAATGTAGAATCTGGAGAGGGGGCGTGGGATAAAATTATTTAAACGGGTTAAGAATCTTTGGAATCCTCAGCCCTAGAAAGCTGTGGATGCTGAGTTATTATCATTCATGGGTTGTACCAAGGATATGCGGTCGGCGCAAGGGATGCACTTAAAGCTAACAGTCCAAGATCATTGGATGCACAATAGACTGCAGGTTCTCTAACATGAAGCAAAAGGGCACCCCTGCATCCCACCTTTCACCAAACTGTGGAGTCCTGATGTAGGGTCTCAGCCCAAAATGTCAAACATCCCTCTGCCTGCACAGATGCCGCCTGACCTGCTGAGTTCTCCAGCTTGCTTTTTGCAGTTGACCTTATTGATTGGCAGAGCAAGTTCCAGACATGGTTTGACCTATTTCTATGATTTCTCACAATCCCATCAAAAAGTAGGGTAGGTGGGGTGTTTGCAGAGTTGGTTAATAAAAGTATCAAGTGAACAGCTTCCTCCCCAGGACCCGCAAGACTGCAGGTGCTGGAATCCTGAGCAAAAAACAAAGAGCAGGAGGAACTCAGCGAGTCAGGCAGCATCTGTGGAGAGAAATGGACAGGCGGAATTTCGGGTTGGGGCCAGTCTTCAGACTGAAGGGTTAGGATTCTCTACATAGGATTTCTACTAATTTAAGAGTTGCAGAAATAGCTAGAATAAAAGACAACTAGTGGTACAGCATGTAGCCTAGAGACATTGCAACAAAGGCCTTCCTTTGACGGACTGAGCTTCATGCTGGCTTTCTCTAACCAGGCCTCCTCTCATCTCATCAACGATGAACATACTTCCTCCACAAATTTTAGCCAGTGCCCTACAATTGGCAGGAAACAACCAATTTACAAAAAGACACAACAAGCAATTAAAACTGTCAGCAGGAAGCACGGATTACTCAAGCCTCCCATCAGCCAAGAGAACTACCAACGTCACAGGGTTGGTTGCACCCTCACTTATCTGAACACTAATGTGTCCTTGCTAGGCCGTTTCCCATTCTTCCCTGCATCCCACCATCAATCAATGGTCAGAGAACATACCAGGGGCAAAACAAAATTAGGGAAAATTTGTGCAGTTAATGATGAGAAGAGAACAGGGTTCACAAATTGTTTCAGAGAAGGATGAAAGGTTAAACAACATAGATTTCAACAGGAAAAAGGAAACAGACTCCGGTCAAGTCAATGAACTTTCCAGGAAAGCTTTTACAGAAACGTGTATTTGTGGCAGAGAGTTGCCCAGAATTGAGTCAGTAGGCAAACCACAAGGGTGCTCACGTGGGATGAAACTGTCATCAGTGCATGCCTGAGGCAGCGGCAGATTATCAGAGCAGGGGTTTCACTCCACAGCAGACTACATTGTACCCAAGTAATAAATCATGATATAATCAAGGTAGTTGATTGTGATATATGTGAAATGGAGAGAAAGAGAGAATAATAAAAAGGGAAGAAAGGAGCAAGAAAAAACAAACACAAGAACGAAAAAGAATGAGAAAAAAGTGAAAACGGGTAAATGCGAGGGAAAGACTGTGAGGTGGGAAAAAACAGAAAAGGAAGAAAGCACGAGAGGTGATAAGAGAGAGTGAGTAAACACCACAGAACACATACAAAAAAGAGAGCAAGCAAAGCCTTCCCTTTGCAAAAGAGAGGAGGCATGAACAACAAGATTGAGAAGGAGCATGAGAACCCAAGCAATCTCAAGAGCAAAGATAGACACAGAGAGCTGTAGTAACTCAGCGGGTCAGGCAGCATCTCTGGAGAACATGGATAGGTGACATTGAAGGAAGATCCCGATCCGAAACTTCACCATCCATGTTCTCCAGAGGTGCTGCCTGAGACGCTGAGTTACTCCAGCACTTTGTGTCATGGTTTGTAAACTAGCATCTGCAATTCATTGTTTTCTGAAAGAACAAACATATTTGAAAGAGCGTTTAGAATTTTCAGCAACTGCGTTGGTTTCCTCCGAGAGCTCCAGTTTCCTCCTAGATCCCAAAGACGTGCAGGTTTGGAGGTTAATTGGCCCTAATGGGCAGGCAGAGGGATAACATAGAACTAATGTGAACGGGTGATCAATGGATGGCGTGGACTCGGTGAGCCAAAAGGCCTGTTTCCATGCTGTATATTTCAATTCAAATAAATTCAATCAATGAATCAAACATTCACAGAAGAGACCTGGCATAATATAACAGAGCTTGTAATGTGCCAAGCATACAGCAGTCAGTGGGGTATCAAGAAAGATCATTAAACTACTTAAATGCTGATGCAGAACAGTCAACTCTTTCATGTTAACAGAATTCTACATCAAAGCAGCTCAATTAGAAGAGCTTATCGCACATTATTAGATTTTGTATTATCTAAGGCTAGGTTGCCAAGCAGGTCAGTATGGGGCCTATGAGGTGACCAGGTTTGTATTGAGACAGCTTCCTGCACAGCTTATTAAGTTAGGCTTAGCCCTTCATTGTCTATATTTGTTAGAAGTATTGATAGATTATTTCTACTGAGCATATGAATAATAAACATCTTTTTCTGATGATCACACTTTTTCCCTTTGGGTTTAGTGGACACTTTCTGATGAAGTGGAAGTAATGCACAGGCTGTGATGGAGTGTGTTCCCATTGAGATGGCATCTCTGGAACGTGTTCCCATTGAGATGGCATCGCTGGAGTGTGTTCGCACTAACAAGAAATCCTTGAGTTGTTTATAATTAACAGAATAACCCTGGATGATGTCCCTTTGACAGAGAATATCTAAATTGTTTCCCATTGACAAAGACCTCACAAGTGTGTTTCTGAACCACATTTCTGGAGGTTTGTCAGCTGGGTATCAATGGATTGCTCTCTCACCTCCTAGTCATACTAAACTGTAATTTACACCCCCATCTGTGCACTGTGCCTGCAGTGTATATCATCCACAAAATGTACTGAAGTTACAACTCCTTCCTCTGGCATTCATGAAAATGATTGCAAGGTTAATGTAAGCAGCTCACAACCATCTTCTCAAAAGCAATGCAGAATGGATAACAAATGTTGACCTTGCCCATAATGCTCATGGCCCCCAAAATGAATTAAACACAGCAAGTTCCAGGTTAAAAAATGTGATCCCAAAACCATTCCTCCCCCCCTCCTCCAGCCTTCCACCACACCACCACTGCACCCCCCCCCCCCCCCCTCCCGTCATATAGTTCATGGTTCTCTGCCACATACAAAGTCAACACAAAGATAGTTCTCAAATACCTTCTCCCACTGGTGGACATAGCCCTCACTGTACCACAAATCCAGAGAAAACTGGGGAGCATCATCAGTGCCATTTATTAACTTCACAAACGCATCAGCTATGTAAAAAACGATTAGGAGAATTATCTCAAATGTGGTTGTCTTCAAAAATCCATTATCCTAAAAAGTCTGATTTACAATGACATGCAAGTTATGATCCTAACCAACAGGTTCATTGTCTAGCAATCCTAGTGTAAGATGGGGTCAAGCAAGGGTCAACCAACCTCTTTACAATTGTCTATACTGCACCACATCTTTTGGAAGTGAACTTAATGTAAAGGATGAGGAGGAAACTGTTTAACTTTGTGACCTCCGCTACAGATCCAAGATTACGGAAAGCTTAGTTGTGGAGTTACAATACACACACCAACTTCTCTATCATCTATACTGCCCCATGACTCAGCTCGTTACTTAGTCTGCAGGATGAACAGGAAACAGTTCAATCCTTGTCACCTCCTCCCCAGAACCAAAATCATGGAATCCTTGGTCGGGATTGCTCAAAATGGAGAAGGGTATGTAGATGCCACAAAGCATCTCAAGTCTCCACAGAAGACGTATTAAGAGGTCGAGTGTAAACTGAGGAAGAAGTGCAGGATCTCAAAAGACAATTGGTCAGGTACATGGATAAGAAAGGTTTAGAAGGTTCTGGACCAAACGTGGGCTTGTGGGACTAATGAAGATGGGACATCTTGGTTGCATGGGCAAGTTGGGCCAAAAGGCCTGTTTCCATGCTGTGTGACTCCATGACTATCATAACCCACCTCTGTTTATAACAGAGATTATCACAACCTATCTCTCACTCTCCACTATTGATAAATGGATTTCCTCTAAACAAACACATCTTTAATATAATACACAATTTACAGGTTTCTGGAAATAATCTCATCTCTTTTTTGTACAAATTCTGTGTAGTGGAGTATTTCAGAAATGTGAAAATACAATTGTGCAATGGCCAGTTGATGTACTTGACTGAGAACATTCATCAAGTGTCCTCCACATTACAACCAGGAAATACTATGGTGAAATTCTGTATTCAGTAATGGCTCCAAAAGCACATTGGATAAAAGACTTAAGTTGTCAGCGAGCGTTGGGCCTAAGAACTCCCCATTATCTCAATATCCAAATGGCTAGGTGAAGGAAGCTTTGATCACTGGTTCAAATGTACAATGGTACTTGATTGTCATGTGTACCTACGTGCAGTGAAATTATTTTCTTTGCATACAGTTCAGTGACAATCTTGCTAACCCGACACACACTAATTATAAAAAATTATGGTAGTAGACCACATTGAGTCCATACACAAGAATTGCTATGTTTTTGAAGAAATCTTGTATCCTTCAAGGCTGAATTGAAAAAAAAAATGCTTACTCTCCTGCACAGATAAAAAAATGCACCAATGACAATGCAACAGTCCTTCTGTGCAACACAAAGGGTGTGTGCTAGATCCTGCAAGGAGCTCAAATAAAATTTCCTTGGAAACAAAAATCCACTCTCAAACCATTCAGAGATCACAGGCAGTAAAGATTCCATAGTGCAACCCACCTTAAAAAAAACTTTAATTTATGTAATCCAAGTTGCCCAAAGCGTCTATTGGCCAAGAGGTACTTTTGAATTTGCACCTACTGATCTCTCATTGCAATAACATGATAATGCCTAGATAATTTATTCATCAATTACATTTTCTTTGGGGTAAATAGTGGCCAGGACACTGGAGACAGCATCCCCTATTCTTCCTCCAAAGGATGCCATTGGCTCTTGATGGCTCAATTAATAAATGGAGGCCTTAGTTTAATGTCTCATCTGAGAAACAGTACCCTAATACAATAAAACACGCTCCTTCATCACTGAAATGGAACATCAGCCCACGTTGGTGCTTACTATCTCCAGTGTCCTGACAACATTGATGATAATTAAATTATCTAGTCATTATTAGGTTATTGCAGAGATATCAATATGCGGAAATCTCATTGGCTGAGAGACATATCTGGGAGAGACATGAATGCCCAACTTCTGCCTCAGAAAAAAAGAGCCAGAGCTGGCACTCAGCCTCACACTGAGTATTTCTGCCAGAATTTGTGCTATCTCCTCTCATTTTGTAAACCCATTTTAACCTGACCATACATTCCAAATGGCTTCACACATGTAGAATTGTGAAAACTGGTGGCCAGACCTGGAAAGATGCAATGAGCCAAACACTTACCAAAGATCTCTCCATTTTTGGCATACTCAGTTACAAGATACAGCATATTTTTGGTCTCCATGACCTGTGAAGACAAGAAAGACAAGAAAGAGTAAGTCAACACAGTGTAGACGGGGCGTGGCTGTGTTCTGCAGCTGCGGCTCACCGGCAGTCTCTCTGTCTTTTTTTTGTTTTTTGTCTATTGTCATCGTTTAATGTACGTTTTGTTCTATTTTTAACTCTGTTTATGTGGGGGGTGGTGGGGGGGGTGGGGGAAACATTTTTTTTCTAATCTCCTCCTCAACGGAGATGCGACCTTTACGGTGTTGTGTCTCCGTTCGAGCTACGGCCTAACATCGTGGAGTCGGCGGCCTCCAGCTGGGATCGACCTTGAAGACTCCAGTCGCAGGGCCTGGACTTACCATCTCAGAGGCTTCGGCCGTGGGCCCTGCAGACCGCAACATCGGAGCTCGCAGGTCCCTGGCTGGCGACCGGCTTTCAGGAGCTCCAGCTGTAGCAGCTTCGACCGCCCCGGAGTGCGAGGTACGATCGACCCGCCCGCAGGCCCCTCATCGCCCTGCGTGGCCTGGCCGCGGCACTTTCCATCGCCCGGTGGGGGCTCAGGACCTTCATCGGCCTGCTCGGCTCAGCCCTCGGACTTTCCATCGCCCGGTGGGGGCTTCAAAAGTCGGGAGCCTCGATCGCCTCGTAGCGCCACGGGAGAAGAATGAGGAGGAGATAATGACTTTTCTTTGCCTTCCATCACAGTGAGGGTGTGCCTGGAGCAATCACTGTGATGGTTGTTTGTGTTAAAATTGCATCTGTGTGTCCTGTGCTTTTTGTTGTCTACTGCCGGACCCTGACGTGAGAGGACGCTGGCGCTGTTTGTTCGCCGCTTCTCCGTCAGAATAGTTTGTCTGTTTGTTCTTATGTTATGACTGTTTTTGTAAAGCGCTTTGAGCTTTTGGTAAAGCGCTATATAAAATAAATGCTTATTATTATTATTATTATAACACCTACCTCAACTAAGACCATCAAACTTTATATATTGAAAAAAAAAACCCCACAGGCTTGCGGTACAAATGAACCAGAAAAATGAGGTACACAGAGGGCCAGCAAAACCCACCTTACACCTAAAATAACAAAAAAAGATGGAATAACTCAGTGGGTCAGACTGGAGAAAGAGAATAGGTGATGTTTCAGATCGAGACACTTCTTTCCACCTTACACCTAAAACCCACACTTAAAATATTCCCTGCTGTTATCCTTTAAATAACCAAAAGTTTTTAGTTATGAGACATTAAACAACATTAAAAATGTCATAGTTACAATAAAAATCTGAGTATTATTTATCTGTTGTGTTCCCTGTGCAAATTGAATCCCAAACTACATGCAGAATTGCAAGTATTTCTTTTGTTCAAAAAATTCAGCTGCATTTTTACCACTCCCCAAATCTACTTGACAGCATCTTTGCAAGAGTAAAGAGAATTAATCACTAATACAGGGTGGGATGGAAGTGGAGATTGGTGGACAGAAAGGTGAAATTGTGAGAACAAAGAGCTGCAATCTCATGGAGACACAAGAGACTGCAGATGCTGGACTAACTGGAGCAGAAAAAAAAAGCTCTGGAGGAACTCAGCAGGTCAGGCTACATCTGTAGAGGCAAAGGAATGTTCAAAGTCTCTGGTACATCTTTCTACAATCTCGTGTTGCCAAAACAGCCCTAATCTGATGGAACGGCCAAGCAAGCGAAGGAACAGTATGGCCCTCTAACTGTGTGTCAGCAGGATCTTGAATCAGTGCAGGAAGAAACCACCTCCAACTAGCATTCCAATCACTGACATCCGTTTCATGGTTTTAATGCATTTTACAGTTGAAACAAAGATCTTTTAGGAAAAGAAGATGACAGGAGTTAAATTTGATTTCTTTACCTGGTAGAGTTTGATGATGTGTGGATGATCCAGCAGTTTCATTATTTGAACTTCTCTGTATATCTTCTCCAAGTTCACAGCATCCAGTTGAGACTTGTCAATGATTTTTATTGCCACCTGTTGCACCAGTTAGAAAGAAAGAAAATATGAAATATATAAATGAAATAAGTCCCGATCACTCTGCTTTCCTAGTTGTCAAACCATTGCTTTCACTTTATGACTTTAATGCTCTTCAAGAGCCCCAACACCACCTCCTCTTAATCTCACACTGCTCTTGCATACTCCACACTGGTGGAGTATTCTCCACACTGATCTTGCTATTCCCCATTTCCTTCTCCTTGGTGAATACAGAGACAAAGTACTAATTTTGTACCTAGCCTCCATCCTCTGACACCAAGCACAAATTCCATCCTTTATCTTTGATTAGAATGGGTGTCAAGGGTTATGGGGAGAAGGCAGGAAATGGGATTAGGAGACAGAGATCAGCCATGATTGAATGGTGGAGTACACTCGATGGGCTGAATGGCCTAATTCTACTCCTATAACTTGTGAACTTTGAGCAATCCCATCTTATCTCTGGTTACCCTCTTGTTTTTTAAATGAATGTGTAAAAGGTCTTGGGACTTTCTTTAATCCAACTCACCAAAGACATTTCATGGTTCCTTTTGGGCCTTCTAAAGGCTCACATAAGTTATTTCTTATTTGCTTTATATTCCTCTAAGGCTCTGTCTGATTTCATCTTTTTAAACTTACGGATACTTGCTTTTTTTTGACCAAATTTACAAACACGGATCATCCTTTTTAAAGATAATAGAACAATACAGCACATGAACAGGCCCTCTGGCCCACAATGTGTGTGCTGAATATGATGCCAGGATCATCTCTTATCTACCTGCACATAATCCACTTCCCTCTATTTCCTGCATTTACCTTGCCATCCTCTTCCTCCGCTTTACAGCCTGTCCTGAACTTTGGCCAACTGGCCTATAAATGCCACCAACATGTCAGATGTGGACTCACGCAATAACAACTGTACCCAATTTTCTCTCCATGTACCTGTCTCAATCACTTTCTCAGGCAACTCGTTCTATATACCCACCACCCTCAGTATGAAGAAATTGTTCCTTGGGACCCTTTTAAATTTTCCCCTCTCACCTTAAGCTCACACCTTCTAGTTTTTGTTTCACATTGCCAGGGAAAGAGACCGTGTCTATGAACCTCATGATTTTAGACTCCTCCATCATCATCCCACAGTCCCCTGAAGATTCTTCGGCCCACTCTCTAATATAGACTTTCACACAGGTTTAGGTTTATTAATGTCATATGTACCAAAGTACAGTGAAAAGCTGTTAATTAAATGCTATCCAATCAAACCAGTTAATACCACACATAAATACAATCAAGCCAATCTTACGTTCAATAGGTAGAGCGAATAGAAGTTACAATGTACAAGTATTGATCTCAGCAAAGAGTCCAATGTCTGCAAGGAGGAAGGTTGGAGAATCAGGACTGTACCCTAGCTTATGGTAGGACTGTTCAGAAGCCTGATAGCAAAGGCGAAGAAACTGTTCCTGCATGTGTGCGCTTTCAAGCATCCATATCTCCTGCCCGACAGGAGCAGGGAGTAGGAGGAATGACTAGGCTGGGAAAAGACTTATTGTGTTGGCTGCTTTTCTGAAGCAACATGTCAATGGTAGACGGAGTCACAACCCAAGAGTATGCTTTCCATGATGTATCTGTAGAGGTTTGTAAGAATCATTGGAGACATGCTGAAATTCCTCAGACTCCCAAGGAAATAGAGGCGTTGGTGTGCCTTCTTAGCTGTTACTTCAATATGGTAGGTTCATGACATATTGTTGGTAATATTTGCACCAAGGAACTTGAAGCGCTCAATGATTTCCACTTTAGCACCATTGATGGTGATTACAGCATTATATGAACCAGATATATCCAAGAACACTGTGGGAAGCTCGACATGAAACTGCAGGCTCCCTGGCTGAGATAGATGAATCATCATTGGACACGGGTGAAGTGTTGGAAGAACGGAGGGTGGTTAATGTTGTGACTCTTGGTAAGACGGGTTGCAAGGAAAAGCCAGGGAACTAAAGACCAGTGAGCCTAACATCTGTGGTAGGCAAGTTACTGGAGAGTCAGTGTCATACAGTGTGGAAAGAGGCCCTTCTACTCTAGTCCCAATAGTCTGCTTTTGGCTCATGTCCCTCTAATCCTATCCATGTACCTGTCCAAATGTTGTGAGGCATAGTTTATCTGAAATTACCCACAAATGCTTTTATCATCTCAATCAGATTATCATTAAATCTTCTGTGCTCAAGGAAATATCAGATCAGTTCATAAATTCATAAGTGACAGGAGTAGAATTAGGCTATTCGGCCCATCAAATCTACTCCACCATTCAATCATGGCAGATTTATCTTTCTCTCAACCCCATTGTCCTGCCTTCTCCCCATAACCCCCAATACACATACTAATCAAAAATCTATCTATCTCTGCCTTACAAATATCCATTGACGGCCTCCACAGCCTTCTGTGGCAATGAATTCCAGATTCACCACTCTCTGACGAAATATATTCCTCCTCATCTCCTTCTTAAAGGAACGTCCTTTAATTCTGAGGCTATGACCTCTGATCCCAGACTATCCCACTAGCGGAAACATCCTCTCCACATCCACTCTGTCCAAGCCTCAGTGATCTCTTCTGTGCAGTGATCTCTTCTGTGCAGTGATCTCTTTAGTGCAAAGGGCATGTTGATTGCAGAGGTTGAGACAGGGTACAAAATTCCCATGAGCTAGGTATTGAACTTTCATCGATATCACCTTGGAATGTTCTGCTACACAGATCTGTGTAGCAGAATATTCCAAGGTGCTATCGATGGAAGTTCAATACCTAGCCAGATCTGATATTAGAGCAGGTGATCCTAAGCTTGAAAGAAGACATATGTTTCAAGAAATGTTACGAAGGGGAGCAGAAAGATGCATGTGTTTAGGAGAACTCTTCCTGGTTTAATAGTCACTTCATGCGTCAGCACTGATTCTTCAAGAAGTTAAATACATCCTGTATAGAAGCTTCATTGTCAAAGGGAAAACAAAGACTTACATTTATTTAGAGCCTTTCATGAACCCATGATGTCCTAAAGCACTTTAAGATAATGAAGTACTTTTGAAATGCAGTAATTGTAATATAGGAACCAGACAGCCAATTTGCTAATAGCAAACTCTTCCAGCCAACAGTGTGATAATGATCACATAGGCTGTTGGTTATAGATAAATATTGGTCATGAGACACTAGGCACAAGTTCTTGTCCTCTGCTCTTCCTTAGGATAGCACCACATGCCCAGTGTAGAGAAGTAGACTTTCATTCTACAACTGATTCACTTCCATTCGTTCAATATTTACAGTGCTGGAGCTAATGAAACAGCTTCGCTGATTTGTCGATGTGGGAATTGATCCTGTAACCATTGCCTCTGATGCAAGAGTTTTTTTTGAAGATAGACACAAAATTTGAGCTAATTTAATTCAACATAGATCTTCCAATCATATACAATCTCCACCAGTGAACATACCCTTTTGGATATTTATGAAACCTTTTTTTGGAATCCTGTGTTGTAGAAAGTTTTAATGAACGCTGTTTTCGTGACTTTTCACTGGGAAAATCACAATAGCTCGGATTTTTGGTGATACCTCGTGCTTTGAATGCATGACCCGAGTAGCTGAACAATAGAAATGTTAGGGCAGTGACGACAGCTTTTCCAGAATTCATGTACTGGTATATGAGAATAACTGGTATACCACAATTTATTTAAGAATGAGGCAAGAATAAGGAACTTTGCAAAATGTTCATTTGAATGAATTGAGTAACTGCCTTTGAGTGGATTCTTGTGGTTTTGGTTAGAACTGGTGGTGGTAGATCAGGCTTTCAGCTGAGGCCTTGTGATTAACCCAAGCAGTAACTCATGCCTCTTTCCGTTCATTATTTCCCACAGTTGCTGAAGTTCACTGCCAGATGTACTGAGCTCGAGTTTTACTGATGTGAAGTGATTCCATTAAAAATGTATATTTATTCATTTACAGGAAGGTGGTATCTCAAGAAATTCAGAGTTAACCACGTTGGTGGTCTGGATTCGAGGAATGGTTAGGCAGGATAAGGTCAGGGACGGTCTCCTTCTCTGAACATAGAACAGTACAGCGCACAAACAGGCCCTCAAGCCTATGACGTTTGTATCAACCAGATGCCAATTAAAACTGTACATCTGCCTGCATGCAGTTTACATTCCACCACTCCCTTCATATTCATATGTCTGTCTAAATGCCTCTTAAACATTGCTATTGGATCTGCTTTCAGCATGCTATGTGGCAATGTGTTCTAGGAACACACCACTCTGTGTAAAAATAAAGCTTGTCTTGTAAATCTTTTAAACTTTCCCCTCCCACCTTAAAGCTATTTCCATTTGTATTTAACATTTTCATCCTGGGAAAGAGACTCTGATTATCTACCTTGTCTATTCACAAAATGCTGGAGTAACTCAGCAGATCAGGCAGCATCTCAGGAGAGAAGGAATGGGCGATGTTTCGGGTCCCTCTCATCAGTTTATATACTTCTATCAAGTCACTCCTCTGACGCTCTAGGTTTAGGTTTATTTCTGTCACGTGTATCGAGGTACAGTGAAAAGCTTTGCTTTGCTTGCCTTTCAGAAACCTGATAACAAAGGGGAAGAAGCTTTTCCAGAGTCTGGTGGTGCATGCTATCAAACTTTTGTGCCTTCTGCCGGACGGGAGGGAGAAGAAGGAATGACCAGGGTGGACCGGTCTTTTGATTTTGTTGGCTGCTTTTCCGAGGCAAATGTAGATTGAGTCAATGGTGGGGATTCTGGTATGTGTGACTGACATCCACTGCAATCCAATCCAACTTTGTCCAAATCTCCTTATAGTTAATATCCTCTATTCCAGGCTGCATTCTGGTAAACCTACACCCACCCTCTCGGAAGCCTCTACATCCTTCCTGAAATGGGGGGCATTAAATTATACACAAAATGTCAAATGTGGTCTAACCAAAGTTTTATACAGCAGGAACATGACTTCTCAACTTTTATAGTCCACACCTGATCTATGAATGTTAATATGCAGTGTGCATACCACACAAACTAGTTATGTAGCAACTTTGTACAGTCATAGAGATGGAAACAGGAAAAAGACTGTGCATTTACCCGATCTATTCCTCTCATGATTTTGTACACCTCAATAAGATTAGCCCTCATCTTCCTGTGCTCAAAGAATCAAGTCGTAGCCTGCTCAACCTCTCCCTGAAGCTCAGGCCGCCGAGTCCTGGCAACAACCTCATAAATCTTCTCTGCAACCTTTCCCCAGATAAACAACATCTTTCCTATAACAGGGTGATCAAAACTGAACATAATACTCGGCCTCACCAATGTCTTGCACAACTGTAACAAGACCTCCCAACAGCTATACTCAATACTATGACTGATGAAGGCCAATGTGCCGTAAATGAACCATGTGAGTTCATATTCAGCTAAAGCCTTATACATTAAGGTCAATGCCTTTAACGTCTGCAGTTAGATGCTGCAAATGTTCTACCAATCGGTGGTAGTCAGTCCCATCTTCTTCGCTGTTATGTGCTGAGGCAGCAGGGCGGAGGCCGCGGACGGCAACAGGATTAACAAGCTCTTCAGGAAGGTTGGCTCTGTCCTGGAGGCAGAGTTGGATTCATGGGAGGTGGTCTTGAAAGGGAGGTGGTCTTGAAAGGGAGGATGCTCCTCAAACGGCGGAGCATCTTGGACAATACAGCTCACCCCTCCATGACACACTGGTCAACCTGAGGAGTACCTTCAGCAACACACTGGTTTCATCAAGATGCAGTACAGAACGCCACAGGAGATCCCTTTTCCCAGTGGGTATCAAACTGTACAACTCCTCCCCCTTCTGTCGTGGGGTAGACTGATTTCTGTCCCCCCCCCCACCACCAATCTTTGCACATCCCCAATTCTTTCCACTCATCATTTTAATTTCATGTATCTTGATTTTTATGACTGTTGGCAGATCAGTCCCCTCCTGGGATAAATAAAGTTCTATCGTATCGTATCGTATTATGCTTCATACAAACCACCCCCCATCCATAACTTTCCATTCTTTCTCCCTCGTGTGTTTATCCAACTTAGCTTAACTGCATCAACTCCAGAGCGTTGCAACAAATAAAATAAAGTAATTTGCATTGCATTGCTTCTTTGCTGGTGACTCTTTTGTTAAACCTGTAGTCAGGTACATCATTCAAGTTATTCATCAGAAATATTTCAAGGTGTTACTTCAATACCGTGCACAGGGAGTTTTCCATTATGAACTAAATAGGATTAGATTAAGTAAAGCCTTTAGCAGGGCCCTGGGGTGTGTTGTTAAACAGAGACTTTGTGGCACAAGGAACTGGGCAGAGTCCACAACTCTCCTCAGTTTTTAATGGTCTTGAGCAGAGCAATTGTCAAACCTGGATGCTTTCTATACTGCATGTAGAAATTAGTATGAGTCATTGGGGACATGCCAAATTTCCTTAGTCATCTGAGGAAGTAGATGTATTGATGTGCTTTCTTGGCTCTATTGTCAATGTGGTTACAACACATCAAATTGTTGTTGACATTTACATCTAGGAACTTGAAGCTCTCAACCATCTCCACTTCAACGCCATTCATACAGACTGGAGTGCATATGCTACCCACTTCCTGAAATCAATGACCAGCTACTTCATTTTGTTGACATTGAGGGAGAGGTTGCTGTCTTGGCACCACGTTACTAAGCTGTCTATTGCCTTCCTGTACTCCGTCTTGTGATTGTTCAAGATCCAGCCCATTGTTGTAGTGTTATCTGCAAATTTGTAAATGGAATTGGAGCAGAATTTGGCCGCACAGATGTGAGTATAAAGGAAATATTATAAGGGGCTAAGGGCGCAACCATAGAAGCAATGCTGGCATCTAGTAGAGGAATCCTGTCAGTTCCATTCTCCAGTCTTGCAAATACCTTTTTTCTCAAACACCCTTAAAATGATTATGTTAGCTGCTTTTGGCATCTTGTTGGAATAGAACCTAGAGCGATTTTTCAATTAAATTGTATTGCAAAAAGAATGCATCATGAGTGTAATGTCTCCAGGGTGAAGGAAGACATGCTGAATGCCACTCATTAGCACCAACGACCATTTTATAACACATTTAAAGAATGCATCCAGTGTTGTTTTAAATTGCACACCATTTAAAAAAAAACATATTTTTTTACTTCTCAGCACATGTTCAATGCACCATGCCTACCCATTGATCAATACATCAGTCAGGGAATTGAGTGTAGAAGTTGGGATGTTATGATACAGATGTACAAGATCTTAATGAGATTGCACTTGGGAGTATGTGTTCAGTTCTGGTCACCTTGAAATAGGAAAGATGCCATTAAACTGGAAAGAGTGCAGAGAAGAATTATGAGAATATTGCTAGGACTTGAGGGCCTGAACTGTAAGGAGATGTTGGCCAGGTTGAGACTGTATTTATAGTCATACAGCACGAAAATAACAGCCCAACATCTCCCATGCCGGCCAAGAAGCCCTATCTACACTAGTCCCATCGACCAGCCTTTGGCCCATATCGTTCTCTACCTTTCCTATCAAACGTCTTTTAAATGCTGTGATACCACCTGGCTCATCTACCTCCTCTGGCAGCTCGTTCCTTATACCCACCACTCTCTGTGTGAAAAAGTTGCCCCTCAGGTTCCTATTAGATCTTTCCCCTCTGCCCAATGTCCTATGGTTCTTGATTCCCATGCTCTGGGTAAAAGACTGCATTTACCCAATCAATTTCCATCAAGATGTTATACAGCTCGTAGGCTCATGCGCAGCAAGGAGCAAAGTCCAGCATGCTCAGCCTCTGCCTTCAGCTCAAGCACGAGTCCTGGCAACATCCCCAAAACTCTTTTCTGCACTCTTTCCAGCTTAATAACATCCTTCCTACAGCAAGGTGACAACAACTGAATGCAGCCAAATGCAGCTTCACCAACGTCTTGTACAACTGTAACATAACAACGTTACCCATTCCTTCTCTCCAGAGATGCTGCCTGTCCCGCTGAGTTACTCCAGCTTTTTGTGTCTAACCCCAATTAATATCCTCAATACCCTGAGTGATACAGGCCAATTAATTGAATGCCTTCATGATAACCCTATCTACCTGTGATAGAGGCGTGGATAGAGTGGATGGGGAGGATGTTTCCAGGGAGCAAGGAAGGACTGTTGGATTGAATTGAACTTATTTCTATGCGAAAGGCCTGACAGATAGAGCGGATGAGCTCAGGGCATTCTCTCTACACTCTACATTCTCTCACCCCAGCAGCCTCCGCATCCAAAACATTATCCCCCGACAAAACCACAGAACATAACAATTCCTGGAAAAGCTAAGGATTGACGGAGGATGACGTTAAACGACGAGGGAAAGCACGAAGATAAGAGAATAGGGGATTGATAAGAGAGCAGGGGACTTTTATCAAGTAACACCACAAAGACAAGTTCATATATGGTCATGTTAAAGTTGAGTAATGATGACTTTGCAGAACTCGTAAGGCTCTTTCTGTGTTGTATAAAAATGCTGCTAAAATGCTGTATCTTTGAGTGGAAGCATGGGGAATGCTGAGTATGTTTACATACTATTTGCACTAATCCCCCCACTCCCATCTGACGATACATTAAAGCTTGGCTTGGTTTACCTTTAACCGTTTGTGTTGTTGACTGTTTTAAGTAGCGAACTTTAACACTTGTGCTAGGTCTGCCTAGACCTATGCGATCTCCCGGTTGCCAGTCATTTCAACTCCCTTTCCTATTCCCATATTCCTTGGCCTCCTCTATTGCCAGAGTTAGGCCATACGCAAATTGGAGGAACAGCACTGCATATTTTGCTTGGGTAGCTTACAACCCAGCATCATGAACACTGAATTCTCTAATTTTAGGTCACTTCATCTCATACTCCCTTTCCCACCCCCTCGCTCCTTGCCCCATTTCTCCTCCCTAGTTGTTTTACCAGTTCCACAATTCTCCTCATTGTTTCTTTTCAGATCACACCTTCCCTAGCCAACAATGGACCTACCAGGTACCACTCTGCCTGATGTCATTTGTGGCTGGCCCTGATAGGTCCTGTTTTTTTCTCACCTTCTGCTCTTCACCTTCCCCTCCCATCCCCTACTTTCAGTCTGAAGAGGAGTCCCGACTCGAAACGTCACCCATTCTTTATCTCCAGAGATGTTGTCTGACCTACTGAGTTACTCCAGCATTTTGTGTCCTCTAAACCTTTCCTAGCCATGTACCTGTCCATCTATCTTTTAAATACTGTTATAGTGCCTGTCTCAATTACCTCCCCTGGCAGTTCATTCCATATACCCACCACCCTCTTAGTTATCGACATGTTTTTATGGACCTGTGAAGCCGCAGGAAGAAAGAAATATCACTCTTCTGTTGTCAGTACAGATGACAATTAAGCAATCTTGACTTAACTCGACTTTTAACACAATGGACAGTAATATTCAGTGCACTAAATCAACATGAGTCATGCTCAACAATCTATGGGACGTTAATAATCAGTGCAAATGTAGCCCCATTCAATAATACAGGAGACAGAAAATATCAGCGCACATGGATTTTGGAAAATATACTCAAGAAAACACAAAGCTATTTCATGGTTTTTGAGTGTTTCTAGTGTGAGAGAGAGAGAGAAAGAGTTTTATTGTCATATGACCCAGATAGAACAATGAAATTCTTACTTGCAACAGCACAACAGAATATGTAAACATAGTACACTGTAAACAATATAATAAACAAGAAAAAAATAATTCAGTGTGTGCAAATATTCATTGAATAATATTTAATAATAAAATGTTCTGTAATAACAGCATTACTACTGCATTCACAGTGCATCAATAAGAAATTTCAGAGTATGCAGTTTGTTACACTCTACACTTAGCTTTGTGGTCAGAGTATATTTATTTTAGCTTAACACAGAGTCAAGTAGCATTTGTGGAGGGAATGGACAGGCGTTGTTTCAGACTTTAGACAAAAGAAGACTCCCGACCAGAAATGCCGCCTGTCCATTCCCTTCACGGATGCTGCCTGACCGGTTGAGTTCCTCCAGCACTTTGTGTTTTTCCTCAAGATTCCAGCTTCTACGGTTCCTTACTACTTTTAGCTTCTTGCCTATGGATGGTTACATTGTTCACAAAAACAAGATAAAAAAAGTATTTCATTTGCATTGATTGTGTCAGGTATCCTTATGTAGCATTAAAATGACCAACTTTTAAGTGCTGTCAATGATAAAGCTGCCAGTTAGTTAGTAACGCAAGATCCCACAAAGGGATGAGTCATTAGATAATGTGGAATGGAATGCATGGAATACATTATTGTCACATGTGACAAGGCACAATGAAATTCTTTGCTTGCATACCCAAGGTATGTAAATAGCAGCCACCTACTGCGCTGACAAAGTTACAGAGTACGCCGGCTCCTCCTTTGTTCTCTGCCCCCTCCCCCGCTCTGGGTCCCCCTTTTGTTTTCCCACTCCCCCCTCCCTCACGGCAGTCCCCCCATGCCGGGTTCTCCGTTGTCCATTGTTGTTCCACCTCCCTCACGGCAGTCCCCCAATGCCGGGTCCTCCATTGTTCTCCCCCCCCCACGGCGGTTCCCCCCACGCTCTCATTGACCGCTGATCGCTGGTCGACCAGCAAGGCTTCACTGCTGCCGCCGCGAGGTCTCTCCAACACCGTAGCCTGCTGGGCGGCCTGTGGGGACGAGTTGGGCCATCCGTGTGGGTTCCGGTCCACGGTGCGGTTGTTCAGAGGATGTCGGGTCGCGTGGCTCCCTGGGATACTCCCGCCGTGCGCGCAGCTCTCCTGAATACTCCTGCCGCGCGCGCGGCTCTCCATTTGCATGGGTTCAGGGAGAAATGTTTGCCAACATAATGAGAACCTTTAGTGTTGCCTACATCTAGATTGTGGGCTTGAATCTAATTCTAGAGAGATTTGAACGCCCCCCATGTGTCATTGGAAGTAGAAGACCCCACGATACTATTTTGAACATCTTGTTTCCATCTTAAATTTCTCCATGAGATTGTGCTATCCTGCCTCAGTGTTCCATCTAGCAATGTGTTTCTGCACACCACTCCTTTCTCACTACATCTAAACATGTCCCTTCATGTTCAATAGAACATGAAGTTATACTTAGTTATACTCCCTGGTTATACTTAGTCATTTATTTTCCTGCTTTCTTTGGCCATGTGTTCTTACCCAAACATGACTGCACTATTCATTTTAGAAAATTAATTTCCTCCCTCTCTTTGGCCTAGATGGGATTTGATAACAGAAAGGTTAATTGGCCTCTGTAAATTGCCTCTAGTCTATTTGGAGCATATGCGAAAGTGGGAGAACATAGGACTAGTGTGAACGGGTTATCGATGGTGGGCATGGACTCGGTGGGCCAAAAGGCCTGTCTCCATGCTGTATCAGTAAAGGAAACTAAACTTTCTCCCCTCTACTTATGGATAGGAAAGGTTTAGAGGGATATGGGCCAAAAGCGGGCAGGTGGGGCTAGCGTAGATGGGGCATCTTGGTCGGCATGGCCAATTTGGACCAAAGCGACTGTTTTCTACTACAATCTGTCTGAAGAAGGGTCTTGACCTGAAACCTCACCTATCCATGCCTTCAGAGTTGCTGCCTGACCTGCTGAGTTACTCCAACACTTTGTGTCTCTTTTGTAAACCGGCACCTGCGGTTACATGCGTCTCCAATTTAGTTTTCTACCATTGAGTTCAAAATGTTTTTGGAGAACAATGCACTTTTGGGTGTGGTGCAGAAGTGACAAATGTTATTTTGATAGTAGTTGATTGTTTTTAAAATAGAAAACCATATTGGTTAATGATCATCTCGAGTCCCCTTTTACGCAGAGGATACTCATTTAGATAAAGTGACGGTGATGCAAATAGAAGGTAATGATTATGCAACACAAGTCCAGGAATCAGCCTACTGAGTAACATACAAATGGGAATGGTCTTTACCAAGTCAATCATTAGTTCAGCTGTTCATAACAGACACTAAATTATTGGGTGAATTTAATATATTACCAAGTAAGTGTTTGTGACAGTAGCCACGGAAATACATCAGTATTCTACTCCGTAACTTGGAGAGCATTATGCCATAAAATGCATATTGTGTTTCTAATAGTCAGGTCAATTCCCGCAGTTAATTACCAACTCAGAGTCATGCTGATCATTTTGTGTGACTCCATCCTCAACACAGAGGCTTATTGATATACCCTCCAGGGAGGTGGTGAGTGGACAAAGTTTGGCAAGTGAGAGGTAGGGGAGGGTTTTACTGGCACATGGGTGGAGGTGAAAAGCAGACAAAAGGTTGTCAGATAAGAGGAGGAGTGAAATGTAAAGCTGGAGGGAGGGATGTGGGTGGAAGTGGACAGGGGGGGGAGAAAGAAGGGGGATTAAAGTGAAATGGGCGGTTCAGGGATGGGAGATGAGTGTACAAAGGAAAAAGGATCAAGCTGACAGGGTTGGTGGGAAAGTCGGGGGGGGACGGGGAAGGGATAGGATTGTGAGCTGCCATTCCATCAAATGAGGTCAATCATTCATTTAATTAAGCCCTGACGTGAAGTTCTGAATTCACAGAGCCTATGTACAAGCTCATTTGGAAACTAATCTCACAACTCTTGGGCAACTGCGCAATCACTCACTGAGGACATAAAGCAAGATCTCTCAAGTCGGTTCTTGGTCGGTATACTGAAGTAAACCCTAGCTAACCATGACAATTCTGTCCATTAGGTCAAAGAGCAGTGAGCAGTCAGAGGGTGGTGAAGGTGTGGAATTCTCTGCCTCAGAAGGCAGTGGAGGCCAGTTCGTTGGATGCTTTCAAGAGAGAGCTGGATAGAGCTCTTAAGGATAGCGGAGTGAGGGGGTATGGGGAGAAGGCAGGAACGGGGTACTGATTGAGAGTGATCAGCCATGATCGCATTGAATGGCGGTGCTGGCTCGAAGGGCTGAATGGCCTACTCCTGCACCTATTGTCTATTGTCTATTGTCTAATTGCTAGTACAAGCAGTTTGCGATGCAATGATGCAAGTGGCAAGGCATAGCCATAAAGGCTCCGAAGACTGAATTGCAAATCAACATTTATTGAGGGTACAAAATTGGAAGACAACCAGCAACCACTAAACTGATTTCCAAATAAACTACAGAGAGATCTGGGAAAATTGACCAGGGGGTTAAAACAACTGAGGTAAATTGAAAGGAAAATAGTACTGAATTAATAAACTTCATGGTAAAAATCATGGGGTTTCTAATTTCTTTACCACACCTACAGGACAAACATGAAGAATTATATCATGAAAATTCCTTTATTTTTGCCTCTCCTTGGCCTCCGGGCAGGGCACGAGGTTGGAACAGGTGTAAGGCTAGGTTGCAGGGTGGGGGTAGTTTGCAGTCCTGTCCTTGGGGCAGTTCACAGCCAGCTGGCACACTCCCACTTTACGAAGCTCTGGGTCATGTACATTTACCAGTGTAACAACTGGTCGAAGAATTCAGAAATGGTGCCTTCCTTAAATCTCACCTCCTCTGTCACATTAAGCCCAGTGCACTTCTGAACCTTCTTAAAAAGCTATCGAACTACACAGCTTGTAAACAGGACCTTCAGCCCAACTTCAGATTACATCTAGTCCCACTTGCCTGCACCAGATATATATCCCTCCAAACTATGTGCCTGTTCAAATGTCTTTTAAATGAATGTTAATGTTCCTATCTGTACCACTTCCTCTGACAGCTTGTTATATATATCTACCTCCTCTGTGTAAAATAATTGCCCTTCAACTCCTCCTTACATTTCTCCCCTCTCACTTTCAACTAGTTTTAGACTCCCCTACCCTGGGGAAAAGACTGTGGCTATTCACCTTGTTTATACCCCTCATGATTTTATAAACTTCTATAAGGTCTCCCTCCAGCCTCCATCACTCCTGCGAAGAAAGGCCCAGACTATCAGGCTTCTCCTTATGGCTCAAATCTTTCTGATAACATCCTCATAGATCATTTTTGCACCCTTTCCAATTTAATATTCTCCTTCAGCAGGGCAACCAGGACTACACAAAACTACAAATGGGCCCCCTTACTAACATTTTGCACAACCGTACCCTGACTCCTGCATTCACTCCTGAGCAATGAAGGCAAGCATGCCCACCTCTGTCATCACTCTCATGGATGTATGTACATTCACCTCATGGTCTCTCTGTTCTACAACACTCCACAGGGCCCAACCACTTTCCGTGCAGGTCCTGCCCTGGTTTTACTTACCTAAATTCAACGTCTCATATTTAACAAAGAGGGACGGGGCTTTTAAAAATATTTAAATTGTAAACATCTTCAAGCTTGACATCATATTGCACTTAGTACCAAAAGCATTCTTGCCTAAATTTAATTAGTCATATAACATGAAAACAGGTCCTTCGGCCCAACTCGTCCATGCCGACCAAGATGCCCCCATCTAAGCAAGTCCTACATGGCCGCATTTGGTCCATATTCCTTTAAACCTTTTCAATCAATGTATCTGCACAAGTATATTTTAAATGTTATAATTGCATCTGCCTCAACCAACTACTTCCTCTGGCAGCTCATTCCACCACCATCTGAGGGAAAAACCTGCCCCTCAGATTCCTATTAAATCTTTCATCTCTCACCTTAAACCTATGTCCTCTGTTTCTTCATTCCCTTACCCTGGGTAAAAGACTCTGAATTCACCCTATCTATTCCCATCATGATTTTATACACCCCAATAAGATCACCCCTTAGCATCCTGCACTCCAAGGAATAAAGTCCTAGCCTGACCAACCTCTCCTTATATATAGCTCAGGCCCTCGAGTCCTGGCATCATCCTCGTAAATCTTCTTTGCACTCTTTCCAGTTTAATGACATTGAAATATAAATTTTCTGTTTTCTAATTCAAACACACAAGGTGCTTTTATCCTTACAGTCTAAATATCATGAAGGTACTCAACATACTGGCTCTATCCGCACATTAAAATATAAAACACAATTTAGTTTTGTTAATAGAAAATAACGTTCTATTCCAACTTTGGGTGCAGTAATCAAACCTAGCATATTATTTATTTTGGTTCGAGTCTGTACCAAGGCATTATTATAAAAGCCAATTAGTTCTATTCTGTGGCACCATATATACACCAGCGTCAAAATTTGATTAAGAAACACAATACTATCTTCAGAAATCAAGATTTGGGCACACATGGTGACCTTCAACTATATAAAAAAACAAGACTATTTTGTTGAACACATGCCAACTATGCAACTTTATTCCAATATTTTATGAGCCTTTCCTAATCTTTACTGAAGATAACAGACGGAGGTTCTGAAGGAGGGAGAGGAAGTGGAGACCTCAAAAAGATCCTTCAGTAAGATAAGTGCATAGACCATAAAAGAGAATTAACTGTGTGAATTATAGATAATACTCAGGCATGTGAGTGAGGTAAAAACAAAGAGGAAGAGCCGAGGCGTCCAGCAGGGGTCAAAAAATTGGAAACGCGGACAATTCACATGCCTGAATACTGAAACTAGCTTCCCTCTCTGCCCCAGGCAGTTTGGAAATACTATGTTACATTTATGTTCTTGCAAAAAAGACATTTCTCACATCGGCTGCCTGTACCATTGGTGCAATATACTCTGTGAGTCTTCAGTGAAGACAGCCAAATGCAGCCAATCAGGGTATCTGCAACAATCTAGACCAATCAAAGCCGTGGAATTGAAGAATCATTGAGGTGTACAGCACAGAAATGGGCCCTTAGGCACAACAGAAATCCCATTTGACTACTTCTATGTCTTGACGAGTCAAGTGCCTGTCCAAGTTCCTCTTAATTTAGTGGTTGTATATGCTACCACCAGCTCATCTAGCAGCAAGATCCAGATGTCAATTACTCACATTTGGTAGAGAATGGGGTACTGAGGGATAGTCAACTATATGTGGGGCAAATCATATCTTACAAACTTGAATGGGTATTTTGAGGAGGTGACAAAGATGATTGATTAAGGTAGGGTAGGGGATGTTCAGTACATGGAATTTAGTACGGCAATTGATAAACTCTCTCATGATAGGCTGATCCAGAAGGTTAAGACACATGAGATCTCTGGTGACAGAGTCGTAGACTCACACAGCACAGAAATGGGCCCTTTGGCCCAACTTGTCCATGCTGGCCAAGATACCCTATCTACATTACTCCCACTTGCCTGCGTTTGGCCCATATCCCACTCAACCTTTTCTGTCCATGTACCTGCCTGAATCCCCTTTAAATGTTGTTATAGTACCTGCCTCAACTACCTCCTCTGGCAGCTCGTTCCATACACTCACCAACCTCTGTGTGAAAATGTTGCCCCTTGGGTTCCTATTAAATCTTTCCCCTCACCTTAAACCTATGTCCCCTGGTTCTTGATACCCTTACCCTTGGTAAAAGACAGTGCATTTACCCTATCTATTCCTTTCATGATCTTATACACCTCTATAAGTTCACTCCTCATCCTTCTGTGCTCCAAGGAAAAAAAGTCATTGCCTGCCCATCCTCTCCCTATAGCTCAGGCCCTCAAGTCCTGACAACACCGTGTTGGGCGCAGTGGTAGAGTTGCTGCCTTACAGCGAATGCAGCGCCGGAGACTCAGGTTTGATCCTGACAACGGGCAAACTCTGTACAGAGTTTGTACGTTCTTCCCGTGACCTGCGTGGGTTTTCGCCAAGGTCTTCGGTTTCCTCCCACACTCCAAAGACGTACAGGTATGTAGGTTAATTGACTGGGTAAATGTTTTTTTAAAATTGTCCCTAGTGTGTGTAGGATAGTGTTAATGTGCGGGGATCGCTGGGCGGCGCGGACTCGGTGGGCCGAAGGGCCTGTTTCCGCGCTGTATCTCTAAATCTAAAAAAATCTAAATCTAAATCTTCTTTGCACTGTTGGGCATTTTGATTCAGAATTGGTTTACTCAGGGAAGACAGAGCGTTGTGTGGAAGGGTGGCATTCTGGATGGAGTTCCATGACCAGTGGAGTTCCGCAAGGATCTATGCTGGGACCTCTGTGGTTGTCTTATGGTTTGGTTATTAACTTTGCAGATGACACAAAAATTGGTGGAATAGCGGACAATAAGCTGTCAAAGGATTCAGCAGGATATAGATCAGCAACAGATATTTGAAGAGAATTGGCTGATAGAGTTTAATCTGGTAAGGTATTTCATTTTGGGAGGTCAGATACAAGGAGAAAGTAAACAGTTAATTGCAGGTGCCTGAACAGCATTGAGATTCTGGAGTTCAAGTCCGACCCAGCAACGCCGTCAGGTCAACGGGCCTTTATGGCCAGCTGCACCCAAAGCAATTTGGACTTTGAAAATGGCACCAAAACCTGGTGATTCGTACATTGTTTCAGTGGATTATTTCTATACACTTTGTACTTAATCTAACATAGTGCTTATTTAAAGTAATACTTTACTGAACTGTATGCAAAAAAATGACAATGCACCTCGATACATCTGACAATAAAGAACCATTGAACATTAGCTCCTTGAAAGTAGCAGCACAAGTAGCTACAGTGATAAAGAGGTGCTATGATATATATATGCTTGCCTTTATCGGTCATGGCATTGAGTATAAGATTCAAAAAGTCATGTTACAGCTGTATAAAACTTTGGTTAGACTGCATTTTAATTACTGTGTGCACTTTTGGTTGCCCCATTACAGGAAGGATATACACCGATCAGCCAAAACATGATGACCTGATGAGCCAAAACATTATGACCACCTGCCTAATATGTTGTTGGTCCTCCGTGTGCAGCCCCATACGCAGCAGGGTGCGATGCACTGTGTATTGTGACACATTCTTCCCGTGACTACCATTAAAATTTTCTGTAACTTGTGCCACAGTAGACCTTCTGTCGGTTCGGACCAGACGGGATAGCCTTCGTTGCCCTCGCGCATCGATGAGCCTTGGACGCCCAACACCCTGTCGCCGGTTTGTAGTTTGTCCTTCCTCGGACCACTGTCAGGTACTCACCACTGCTGACCGGGAGCACCCCACAAGCCTTGCCGTTTCAGAGATGCTCTGACCCAGTCCTCTGGCCATAACAATTTGGACCTTGTCAAAGTCACTCAGGTCTTTACTCCTCCCCATTTCTCCTGCATTCAACACATCAACTTCAAGAACTGACTGTTCACTTGCTGCCTAATATATCCCACCCCTTGACAGGTGCCATTGTAACAAGATAATCAATGTTATTCACTTCGCCTGTCAGTGGTCATAATGTTTTGGCTGATCGTTGTAGACTGTGAAGAGGGTACAAATGAGGTTTAAAAATGTGCTGCATAGATTAGAGTATATTAACAATAATGAAAAGTTGGAAAAACTTGGATTGTTTTTGCTTGATCGTGAAAGGCTGAGAGGAGAGCTGATGGAAGTTCATAAAGTTATGAGAAACATCGATAGGGTCACAGACAGAACCATTTTCTCAGGGTGAAATGCCAAATGCTAGAGAACATACAGGTAAGACCATACAATCTGTAGCATGGAAACACACCCTTCAGACCACTTGTCCATGTTAACTGTGTGCCTATCTAAACGAGTTCCATTTGTCTGTGGTTGGCCCATATTCCACTAATCCTCTCTATTCTTGTACCTGCCCAAATGTATTTTTAATGTTATTCTACCTACACCAACCACTACTTCTGGTAGCTCATCCCAGATGCTTAACATGCTCTGTGTGTAAAAGGTTGCAGCACAAGTTCCTATTAAATCTTTCAATAATTCCAGCCAAATGTATCTGCAAATTCCTGGTCCTAGAACTCACCACTACCCTCTGCAACTGTATCCTTGAATTCCAGACCCCAAAACCACTGGCAGATAGAGGACAAAACATCCTCCAAGATAATTCACAAAACCTGTGCAGTTTTCATCCCAGCTCTACACTGTCTGTACACTTATGACTGTGGCCAAATTCTGCTCTAATTCCATGCACAAGTTTGCTGATGACACCACCGTTGTAGGCCAAATCTTGAATAATGACAAAACGGAGTATAGGAAAGAGATAGAGAGCTTTGTTTTCAGAGCTGACAAACTCTCCCTCAATGCTAGCAAAATGAAGAAGCTGGTCTTGACTTCAAGGAGGTCTGTATGAATGGTGTTGTAGTGAATACGGTCGAAGTTCAAGTTCCTAGGTGTAAATATTAACAACAATTCCTGGTCCCACATCATTGATGCCATGGTCAAGAAAGAACTCCTCCACTTCCTCAGAAGTTAAAAAAAACTGGGCATGTAGGCACCCACTCTTACCTCTTTCTACAGAAGCACCTTGGAACACATCCTATCAGGGTTCATCGCAACTTGGTAGGCAACTGTAAGCCCAAGATCGTAAGAAATTGCAGAGTTGTGAACACAGCCCAGTACATCACATAACTCCCAATCCCCAGCTAAAAGATGAGTGGGGGAATGTTTAATGGAGATGTGCGGGACGTTTTATTTACACAGAGAATTGCAGTTTCCTGGAAAGGCTGTCGAAGGTAGAGGAGGGTACGACAGTGGCATTTAAGAGACTTTTGGATAGGCACATGTATATGCAGTGAATGGACGGATATTGATTATGTGCAGGCAGATATGGGTTGGTCTTGGCATCATGTTTGGCACAAACATAGTGGTGCAAAGAGCCCGTTTTTGTGTGCACTGTTTCATGTTCTACATTCTCCTACTGTGTTCACTGGACTCCATCTACACTTCAGGCTGCCTTGGGAAAGCAGCCAAAAATAACCAAGAACCACTCCCATCCTGGTCATTCTCTCTTCTCTCCCATCAGTCAGAATATACAAAAGGTTAAAAGCACGCACCACCAGATTCGAGAACACCTTCTTCCTCACTGTTATTAGACTCTTGAATGGACGTCTCGTATGCTAAGGATGTATTCCTGATCTTCACTCTGTCTCATTGCGGCCCTTGCACATGTTTTAACTGCACTTTCTCTGGAGTTGTAATACTATATTCTGCACTGTTTCTTTTTCTTTTCAGCGTTACCTTGATGTATTGGTTGGTGTATGGTATGATCTGCCCGGATAGATGCCAAACAATGTTTTTCACTGTATCTCAATACACGTGACAATAATTAACCAATACCAAGACATATTGTTCAAAGGCTTTAGTCCTTAGTGCAAATTATATCCTCAGATTTCAAAACAGGATAGAGTTACCATAGTGTTACTTTCACCATGCATTGCAACAGAATCAACAATATTGTTCAATAAAGCAATGCAGCCAGTATTAGTTTATATCAGCACGAGGTGCTGCATTTAGATGTTCCAGCAGTCAAATGAACACAGCAGACAATTGAGCTATAGTCCAGATCTGATTCCTAGTTTGTACCAATGTAGCTGATCTTGGACATGACACTAAATGGATGGCCTAAATTATGAAGCAAACTTGATGCTGGCATTACTGATCTTTTAAGAATCACTAGAATTAGGTGTGGTGCCAGAGAACTGGAAAATTTCAAATGTTACTCCACTGTTCAAAAAGGGAGTGAGGCAAAAGAGGGGAACCTCACTGGTTGGTATGATTTTAGAGCCCATTATTAAGAATTAAGTTTCTGAGTACTTAGAAGCACATGATAAAATAGGCCAAAGTCAGCATCGTTTGGTGAAGGGAAGATCTTGCCTGACAAATTTGTTGGAACTCTTTGACGAAGTAAATGGCAGGATAGTCAAAGGAGAGTCAGTGAATGTTACCAAAGATAGACACAAATTGCTGGAAAAAACTCAGCAGGTCAGGTAGCATCTCTGGAGAAAAAGGATGGGTAATGTTTCAGGTCGGGACCCTTGTTTACTTGAATTTTCAGCAGACCTTTCATAAGGTGCCACAGAAAAGACTGGTAAACAGGATGAAAGCCCATGGTATTATAAGGAAGGTACTGGAGAGAAGATTGGCAGAAAGCAAAGAGTGGGAATAAAGGGGGGAGTTTCTGGTTGGCTGCCAGAGACTAATGGTGCTACACACAGGTAGGTGTTGAGTCCGCTACTTTTCACATTGTATATTAATGATTTGGAATTGATGGCTTTGTGCCCAAATTTGTGGCTGATATGAAGATAGGTGGAGGGGCAGGTAGTGTAGAGAAAGCAGGGAGTCCACAGAAGGACTTGGACAGGTTGGAAGAATGGGCAAAGAAGTTGCAATGGAATGCAGGAAAGTGTGCAGTCATGCACTTTGGTAGTAGGAATAAAGGCATAAACTATTTACTAAATATTAAGAAGGTTCAGAAATCAGAGGTGCAAAGGGCTTTGAGAGTGCTGGTGCAGGATTCTCAAACGGTTAATTTGCAAGTTGAATTAATCGTAAGGAAGGCAAATGCAATGTTAGCATTCATTTTCAGTGGACAAAATATGGAATATAAAAGCAGGGATCAGATATAAGGCACTGATCAGACCACGTTTGGAGTATTGCGAGCTGTTTTGAGCCCTATATCTGAGGAGGGATGTGCTGTGCTGGAGAGGGGCCAGAGGTGGTTTACAGGAATTATCAGGTTAACGTATGATGAGCGTATGATGGTTCTAGCCTGTCGTTGCTGGAATTTGGAAGGATGAGTGGGAACTTTATGAAAATTACTGAATAGTGAAAGGCTTAGAGTGAATATTTCCAGCAATGGGAAAGTGTAGGATCAGAAGGCACAGCCTCAGAATAAATGGACATATCTTTAGAAAGGAAATGAGGAGGAATTTATTTAGCGAGAGAGCGTGGAATATATTGCCAGACAGCTGTGGAGGTCGTCAATGGATATTCTGTAAAGCGGAGATTGAGGGATTCTTAGATAGACACAAAATGCTGGAATAACTCAGTGGGACAGGAAGCATCTCTGGAGAGAAGGATCGGGTGACGTTTCAGGTCGAGACCCTTGTTCAGTCTCAATCCGAAACGTCACCCATTCCTTCTGTCCGGAGATGCTGCCTTTCCCGCTGAGTTATTCCAGCTGTTTGTGTCTATCTTTGATTTAAACCAGCATCTGCAGTTCCTTCTTACACATCTACAGTTCCTTCCTTGACAAATTCTTGATTAGTAAGAATTTACAAAATACCATATTGGTTTAAGACTGACTACGAGGTCTTTCACTGATGTTGACCATCCCACCACATATCCCTTAATTTTTTTCACTGTTTACTCAGTGATTTTAAAAGAACATGGAAAGACTAGTTCTAATTAAATGTATTTCTAAAAAGAAATTGGCACAGATGGCTTCTGAAAAATTAAGCCACTCTTAACTGTATGATGTTAAAGTATATGTGCATATTTCAAATCAGATTAAGCACTAGCTAAAAAACACGTAACTAAATCAATATACAAACGAAATCAATGAACGATGAACAAACTACCTAATCTCTAAAAGTGATCACTGTTCCAGGCACAACGCTCACTAATCAGTACTGAGAGCTACATTTAATTCAGTAACACATTATTTTTCAAACGGCCTATTTGTTAATGCATAAAACTATATTCTAAGTCGATCTTGGTGCGCTGCAAGTGGAGTTACACATTTTGAACAATTTGTCATCCTCTGTCATGAGCTCGCCACGTGACGGAACTGACTGTTTTACTTGAACTTTTAACCCGTGCAAACAGAAAATGATGAAAAACAAGTCTTATTGGAACAGAAGCATATTCCTCCCCTGTTGCCGACTGGCGAATTGCGCGCAGGACGCGGGATTCGTAACAGACGTTTGAGGCAAAGATTCAATGGCACCGTCTGATTGATACATTTCAATATAGCAGCAGGGTAATATTTTGGAAATATTTCAAAAGAGCTTCATAGACATAGAGACACAGAACTATGCATCTATAATTCCATGAATTTGTAAAATGTCGGTGTAATGTCTTCAATTAATCATGCACCTTCCATTGGATCCACAAACATACAAATTTGCCAAACAGAATTTTAAAGTGCCATGTTCTAAATTTATTTGCAAATTTGTTTCTACTGGGTTAGGACGACGACAAAAGCAATAATTTCGCTTTTAATTCTACAAATACTTTCAACTGACTTGTTTAAATAAACAGCCGGGACATCTGGCGGTTGGACCTTGGGGTGTACTGTTGAGTTCGCCCCTAATCCTGGGGCTGCCCCCCAGCAGAGCAACACAACAAAAAAACGCAATCAATGTAAGAATCTTTTGAGTGCCTTCACTCCCACCTCCAGCCACTTTTCACAGCTGGGGACTCGGGCAGCGTTTGAATACGAGAGTCTGCGGGAAGGAGCATTCAGAATTGTTGTTGAGAAGATACCGAAAGGAACAAAGGAACTTGGACAATAGGGGACTGTGTATAAAAGAACAGCCCTCTACACAAACGTGCAGTGTCCTGTTTCCGATCTCCACTCACCGGCTGATACACTTTCGTGGCGTGGAGTGAGGGGCGCTCCCTAATTCCAAGGTCCAACAGCCCCGCAGTCATTGTGCGCGATATTTAAGGTCATATTTACAAAAAATCAATCCCAGAAGTCGAAAATATTTAAATGCAAAAACCCCCCATTGGATTCATCCAAATAAGCTCACAAAGTCATGCTAAATTACATTTTCATAGTTAAAATTATTCGTGTCTTAACTTCAACAAAAATTATTCAAAGCCTACAATTTCACGCTTTTATTGTTGAAGGCTATATACCGTCCAGATTTTTTTTTTTGGGGGGGGGGGGGGGTGGTCAGTGGCGCTTTATGCTTTATTTTATTCCCTCAACTCCGGGTGAAATACAAGTACCGAGACTGGGATTACCGAGACTAACAATTTTGAAATGAGTCTACAGATGTGTAACTTTAACCCCCCTCCTCTGCCCTTCCACACTACCTCGTCTGGTGAGAAGAGGAGAGAGGAAGGAGGAATGGAGGAGGGTTGCAAGAAGGGACAAGGCTGGAAGCATAGAAGAGGAATTTGTGCACTGCCCCTGGGTTAGTTGTTCTGAGAATGTGGGTAGTAGCAGCCTCGGGAGGAGGGGAGGAAGAATGGAGGCAGAGGCCATTATGGGGGAGAGGGAGCTAAAGGGGTTTAGGAAAGAGTGTGAAGAGGAGAGGAGGGAGAAAAAAATTAACAGAGAGGGAAGTGGCTTAGAGGGAGAAAGAGAGAGAGAGCACAGTAGAAGAGGAAATGAAGGGGAGAGGGAAAGGCAGGAAATGGAATGGAAGGAGATAGGGAGGAGGAAAGCTTTGAGGAGATGGGATGGCGAGGAGAGGAAGGGAAGGAGAATTAACGAATGTGGGAGATTGCGAGAAAGAAAAGCAGCAGGAAGGGAAATGGAAGCGGTGAGACGGGAGGGGTGGGAATGGGGAAGGAAGGAGAGAATAGAGAGGGAGGAGGAATAGGGGCAGAGATGTACAGGAGGGAAGAGTGTAGAATGGGAGTGGTAAGGGAAGTGACTAAGAGGGTGAAGTAAAAGTTAAGGGAGAAGAGTTGCAAAGAAGGTTGAAAGGAAGAGAGGTGGAGGTGGAACAGAACAATGGTGGAGCCAATGCTGCTGCTGCCTCACACCTCCAGTGACCCGACCTTCACTGTTGTTAGAGAGTGGGGGAAGGCAATGAATTAGGAGAGAACAGTAGGAAGATTGTTGAGGAGTGCTAATATGATAAAGCAAGGGACAAGGGAGAGGAAGAGGGAATAAGAGAGAGGTGGTGGGAAAGGGAGTGGGAGGGTGATTTGAGAGAGGGGAATGTAAAGGGAAAATGAAGATTATGGATGGGTGGAAGACCAAGACATAGGGAAGAGAAAGGAAGGGTAGAGTGTGTCGGAACGGGATGAAATAGGAGAATGGGGGAAGGAGGGTGGTGAACCAGTGTGGACAGTAAATGACATGGAAGAGAGGAAAGGAGAGCGGGAATGGGAAGGAAAAGAAGGGAAAGTAATAATGGGAAAGAGAATGGGAGAATTGGCCAAAGGACAGGAGAAATGGAGCGGATGAATAATAAAGAGATGTGAGGAACGGGGTGTGCAGTGGGAAAGGAATTATTGGGGTAAGAGGAAGAGAGTGGGATAAGGAAAGAAGGGAAATAAAGGGGAGAGGACAGTCATTGAGTCATACAGCACAGGAACAGCCCAACTTGTCCATGCCGACCAAGATGCACAATCTATGGCAGACCCATTTGCCTGGGTTTGGCCAATATCCCTCTAAGCCTTTGTAAACCATGTATTGTCCAAATGTCTTATATGTTGTTATGGTACCTACTTGTTTAGTACTTCGCTCACTTCCTCTGGTTCCAGGCATAAATGTCCTTGTTTTTTCCTTAAGTAGTCCTACCCTTTACTTAGCAACCCTCTTGCTATCAATATATATATAAAACATTTTGGAAATTTTCTTAGTTCTATCCACTTAGGACATTTCATTGCTTATTTTAGCCCAACTGATTCCTTGTTTCAATTCTCTCCTGCTTCTCATATTTCTCAAGGGCCCCGTTCAATATTTCACCTGACATATCTTTTACTAAATTTACAACAAATCTCATCATCCATAGTTCCTGAGCTTTACCATCCTTTTATTTTATATACAGCTATATAAGATTATTGCAGTCCCCTTCACTCTAAGCGATAAATTCCAAGCCCGCCTAACCTCCCCAATAACTCAGATCCTATAACCTGGCGTTCAGTCCGCCAAGGCCAATTGGATCTCCTGGTTGCTAACCATTTTAACTCCTCCTCCCTTCCCATACTGACCTGGCTCTCCTTCATTGCCAGTGAGAAATCATGCACAAACTGGAGGAAAATCACCTCATATTCTGCTTGGGTAGCTTACAACCCAGCGGTATGAACATTGAATCCCCCAACCCCCCCCTCCCCCTCCCCAATCAGTTTGAAGAAGGGTCCCTTCTCCAATACTAATACCTCTGCAATATTGCAATACCATCAATGCCTCTACTTCCTTAGAAGATTGAGGAGATTCGGTATGTCGATGAATACTCTCTTGAACTTCTACATGTTCGGTGTGGGGCGGCATGGTGGGGCAGCGCCAGAGACCTGTGTTGGATTCCGACTACGGGTGCTGTCTGTATGGAGTTTGTATGTTCTCCCCATGGGTTTTTCTTCAAGATCTTCTGTTTCCTCCCACACTCCAAAGACGTACAGGTTTGTAGGTTGATTGGCTTTGTATAAATGTAAATTGTCCCTAGTGCTTTTTGGATAGTGTTAATATGCGGGAATCGCAGGTTGGCGCGGACTCGGTGGGCCGAGGGGCTTGTTTCCGCACTGTATCTCTAAACTAAACTAAAAAGTAGAGAACATGTTGACTGGTTGGATCATGGCCTGGTTCGGCAACTCAAACGCTCAAAAGGAGATTACATAAAGTGGTAAATTGCCTGGTCCATCACTAGTACTGAGCTCCCCATCTTCAGATGTATCTATCAGAGGGGCTGCCTCAAGAAGGCAGCCAGCATCATCAAGGACCCACATCACCCTGGCCACACTCTCATTTCACACCGATCATGAGGAAGATGGTATAAGAGATCTTAAAGGAGCCTGAAAATTGTAACCACAAAATTCAAGAATAGCTTCTTCCCAATAACCATCAGGCTCTTGAACACGACACAACACGCACAGCTATGAACTATGGACCATGAACTATGGACCAATTTCGGTCTAAGGACTTTGGGCTTTTTTTTGCACCAGTATTGCTAGTGTTATTTTTAAAAATTATAAATATTATCCATGAGTATTGTGTTTACAGGTCTGTTGTGCTTCTGCAAGTAAGAATTGAATTGTTCAGTTGTCGGTCCATCTGACAATTTAACACTCTTGACTGTTCCTTATCGCAGTCGCCTGACAATTGCTAGATTTGAGTAGTGAGTAGATAGGAAAGTATGCAGTATCCGCGAGCTGCACATCAACAATCGCACTTTGATGCGATGCTTCCATTCCTACCCTTGTTGAGGACAATGCCGTTCATTTCACTTATAAATACAGAAGCTGGAAATACTCAGCATCTGTGGTTCTTCGTCAGAACTTTCCGATCTGAAATCTTAATCCCGTTTCTCTTTCCACGGAGCCTGCCTGACCTGCTTCTGAGCGTTTCCAGCAATTTCTAGTTTTTATTTCATACTTCCAACAGTTCTAATTTCGGGTTTCATTTACCGTTCATTTCAGCGGCAACCCCGTTTGATGTATCCCATAATCCCATATATTTGACCATAACAGGGAGAAGGCAAAACATATTAACGACCAAGAAAACTCCCAACCAAAATATTAGCCACATGGTGGTTGTTTCTGGACTAAACTTGTATATTGCACTCAGCAATTTAGCATTAACCCCAGTGTAGAAATGACAACCGAATCCCCCGGCCTTGGTTGAGACGCCTCTCACATTCTAACTGGCATTGCTGAAATCGAAATAAAACGAAAATCCTTTCTTTGTTAGAAACAGATATCAGGAACACATTTCCTTTTGCTCCATGTGCACTTGCTTGTCACTAACTTTATAAGAAAAATATGATAACCTTGTTAATATTCTGGCGTACAACTCTTTAAACGAAAGGAAAGTCAGTCTTGAGAAATCCCAGTAAATTTGAAAGGTGTCATTTCACTTTCCTCCCGAGTCCCCCACCCCCCAATCAATGATTGGAAGCGCTTTACATCTCGGTAACCTGCCGAAATATGATGCCTGAAAAGTCCTCTCGTCAAGTAATTGAAATACTCTTCGCGTTATCCTAGCTTTAACAAAACACGAAGGGCTCGGAGAAACGTGTGAAACAAGGGACATCTCAACGCCGGAGACATGGGATAACCCTTTAAAAACAAATCGTTTACTTCCTGAACAGCTCCGCAGTAAACCTATTAAATATATTTTCCTTTATATTGCCCTGGGCAAAACGCTTATGTCATTCAAATTCCGACTTCAATCCATTCCGCACCATTAAGTACAAAGGCCAGGTGAAAAAAAACAAATTTTGGTAAAACAGTTTTACTTTTAAAAGGGGTTTAATTTAAAAACTCAACCCCAATGTGTTCCACAAGTTAATCCACCACTTCCTATTGTAGCAATTTCATTAATGTAACTCCCAGGTATCTAGATTCCAGCGGAAAATCAATTCAGCCCGCTCATCTAATTACGTGTTTGCCTTCCAACCTGCGGTGCAACCATTCCAAAGTTCCTTTATGTAATGTTCCAAAGAGTATCAAGGCGTCTTTTTTTAAAAAGGTCATCCCTTTATTTCTCAATTCGCTCGGTTAAACATAATCGAAGGCATTTTTATTCCTCTCTGTTTTTTCCTCGGGGAACTAATTGTCACAAAGAAATCTCGAGTCGTGCTACGTCTGGAAGAGATTTCTAAATTTACAACTTGCCTGAAGTGGACCTCACTTCTACAGCGAAATATTTCCACAATGCTTGGAACAATAGCCACCTATTGGATACATTGCCCTCAAGGTGCATGCTTGCCCTTAAAATAATCCCCATGCATTTGTATCTGACGCATTGGTAGAGAAAGAGAGCCAGATTATCTCAACACCTATATGACAGAGAGACGACTTTAGCCTGGCTGTAAAAAAATACGTAACACTTGGATACATTAAACCCAATCTTAAGCACAATGTTTCCAAATTAAATTTAGAAAGTCATGTTTTCGCCCCAAAATAAATTACTATTAATATTTTACTGCATTGTCCTTCAAAACCAAATATCCTTTGGTTAATGAGGTGTCGCGTTCATCACTGAGAGGGTTCCTCTGTTTTTGAAAGGCATGTAGATCTGCAACTAAAGAATGATAATAATCACAAACAAACTGCAGAACATCAGTGTGGATGATATTATAAATAAAGAGACTATTTCCCCATTTGACACGTGTAAACGATTCGGGAGTGTTCCTGTTCTCGCGTTCACAACCTACAAGAAAGTGTTCCTGACAAACGAGGAGCAGCACCATCTGGTCCTCTCTCCACACCCGCCGCCCGACTCTCCCAAACCCTCAGCCCGCAGCTCTGAAGGTAAAACACAAAGGAGTTCCTCACAAACAATTTGGTCCGTTATTTTTTTTTTTGGGGGGTGACCAGGGGATGTGTAGGGGGCACAGTAATTTGAAGTCACTCAATCTGAAGATGGGTCTCGACCCCAAAACATCACCCATTCCTTCTCTCCCGAGATGCTGCCTGACCTGCTGAGTTACTCCAGCATTTTGTGAATAAACCCATGCCATGATGATGTTTCAGGTCGAGACTTCTCTACAGAGGAGATGCTGCCTGGTCCACTGAGTTAATCCAGCATTTTGTGAATAAACCCATGCCATGATGATGTTTCAGGTCGAGACTTCTCTACAGAGGAGATGCTGCCTGGTCCACTGAGTTAATCCAGCATTTTGTGTCTATATCTTCGGTGTAAACCAGTGTCTGCAGCTCCTGGCTTCGTACACACAGCATTTTAATGTGCCCACCTTGTCCAGACAAGGCAAAGGGAGAGGGGAGATGAGTCCACTTACCTCACTCTTGGTGATGCGATGTCGGCCCAGCTTAACGACCGCGAAGTTGCCCTTGCCCAGAGTGCGCTCGATATCGTAGAAGCCAACCCGGACGGGACCGCGGTGTAGTTTGCCCGGACAATCCGCCATGACCATGCTGGGGCCGGGCGAGGAGGCAACTAACTACACGCTGGGAAACAAGTTCATGTCGCCTCGCCTCTCGCCGGGCGGAGGTGAGTGAGGGGTGAGGACGGGAGCCGTGTGTGTGTGGGCCGCGGCAAGCGGGAGTCTGGTCGGGTGGGTCGGGTCTGGCAGGGCCGGGGGGAGGGTGGGTGGGGGTGGGGGTGGGGGTGGAGGAGAGAGCGCAATAACACCGGCCTCGGAGACAACAAAAGGGAAATTTTAAAAAAAGCTAGAAGGTGCCGGCCGTTGCAGGAGGCATCATGTTATCCCGGCTGACGCACATTGACGTGCGAGCTGGGGCTGATGTGTGCAGAAGGCGGGCCTGGGCCTGGGCCCGCGCCTCCTGCCAGCCCGGCGTCATGGCAACCCAGCTCCGCCTGCGTCACAGCGGCCGCCCGCCCGCCCTCCCTCCCTCACTCCCGCCCTCCCTCCCTCACTCCCGCCCTCACTCCCGCCCTGCCCGCGCGGGCCGCCAGCGGCAGTCACAGTCACAGTCACAGTGAGAGTGAGAGTCACAGTCACAGTGAGAGTGAGAGTCACAGTCACAGTGAGAGTGAGAGTCACAGTCACAGTGAGAGTGAGAGTCACAGTCACAGTGAGAGTGAGAGTGAGAGTCACAGTGAGAGTGAGAGTCACAGTCACAGTGAGAGTGAGAGTCACAATCACAGTGAGAGTCACAGTCAGTCACAGTGAGAGTGACAGTCACAGTGAGAGTGACAGTCACAGTGAGAGTGACAGTCACAGTGAGAGTCACAGTGAGAGTTACAGTGACAGTCACAGTGAGAGTAAGTCACAGTGACAGTAAGTCACAGTGACAGTCACAACAGTCGCAGCCACAGTCACAGTCACAGTGACAGTCACAGTGACAGTGACAGTCACAGTCACAGCCACAGCCGCAGCCAGTGACAGTCACAGTCACAGCCACAGTGACACTCACAACAGTCACAGCCACAGTGGCACGCACAGTGACAGTCACAGCCACAGTGACAGTCACAGCCACAGTGACAGTCACAGCCACAGTGACAGTCACAGCCACAGCGACAGTCACAGTGATAGCCACAGCCACAGCCACAGCGACAGTCACAGCCGCAGTCACAGCCACAACCACAGTGAGAGTCACAGTGACAGTCACAGTCACAACAGTCACAGTCACAGCCACAGTCACAGCCGCAGTGATAGCCATAACCACAGTCACAGTCACAGTCACAGCCACAGTCACAGTCACAGCCACAGTGACAGTCACAGCCACAGTGACAGTGACAGTCACAGCACAGCCACAGTGACAGTCACAGCGCAGCCTGAGAGCGGCGCCCGGAGGGGGGGGGGGGGGGGGGGCAGAGACGCAGGGGCAGGGGCAGGGGCAAAGGGGGCTGGGGCAGGGGCACAGCCACGGGGTAAGGGCACAGGGGGCAGGGGCACAGTGACAGGGGCAGAGGGAGAAGGGGCAGAGGCAGAGGCAGGGGCACAGGGGGCAGAAAGGCACAGGGGCAGGGGCAGAGGGGACAGGGGCAGGCCGAGGAGGGGCAAGGGGAAAGGGGCAGAGGGGGCAGGGGCAGAAGGCAGGGGCAGGCCAAGGGAATAGGGTGGGGGCAGGAGCAAGGGTAGGCAGTGGGGTAGAGAGTGGTGGGTTATGGGGCAGAGGCAGGCCAAGGAGGGGGGAGGGCAGGGGGGGGCGATGGCAGGCCCGGGGGCGGGCAATGGCATGGCCTGAGGGGCGGGGGCAAGAGCAAGGGTAGGCAGTGGAGCAGGCAGTGAGGGGGCAAAGGTAGGCTGAGGTAGGGAGGGTCAAGGAGGGGGGCTGGCAGGCCGGGAGCAAGGGCAAGGGGCATGAGCAGGAGTCAAGGGTTGGGGTAGGCAGAGGGGGGGGGCAGAGGTGCAGAGACGGGGACTTGGTCAGGGAGATGGGGGCAGGGGCAGGGCAGGCAGGGGGGGCAGAGGTAGGCCGGGAGATGGTGAGCAGGAGGCAGGGGCAAGGGTAGGCAGTGGGACAGCAGTGCAAGCCGAGGGAGGGGGCAGGAGGGGGGTGCAAGGGTAGGCAGAGGGGAAGGGGCAGATATTGGGTGGTCGGGGAGGCAGGCTGGTGTTGGGGGGCGGGGCAAGAGTAAGTAGAGGGGTGGGAGCAGGTCGGGAGGAGGGAACGGAGTCAGGGCAGAGGGGAGTTGGCAAGGGTAGGCGGAGGGGTAGGGGCAGATGAGTGGGGGCATGGGCAAGCCGTGGTGGGGGCTGGAGGGCATGAGCACGAGGCAATGGGAGGGGTAGGCAGAGGCTGGGGCAAGGGTAGGCAGAAGGGGGAGGGCAGAGGCAGGGAGTGGAAATAGGTTGGGGTGGGAGATGAGGGCAAATGGAAGAACAAATTGATAGATGAGGTGGCTGGGAAGAAGGAAGGGAGCAGGAAGGAGGAGTGGAATTGTTGGCTTTCAAAGGGATGAGGAGAGATCTGAGGAGAAGAGATTTGGGGAGGGAAAAACGGTTGAGGAAGAAGAAACCCACAGAGTGGCAGAGGAGACGGGGTAAGTGGGGTAAGAAAGGAGATCACACTGGGAAGTCTGACCAGGTGGAAGACAGAGAGGAGAGGGGAAGGCTGGATGGTGTGGGAGGAATTTTGAGTGTTCTTCCTTTTTTGATCTCTCCCCTCTTCTGCCCCGAAGCATAATTATTTTACAGAAAATACACACATGCACTGTAGCAAATATTCGCAAAAACAGATCGAGAAGTTTTCATATATTTTCAAGCACTTAGCGAGTTGTGGTAGCACATGAGAATGGTTTTAATGTTTAGGAACAAAGAGTACCTCAATCTACCATCAATGAATCTCTTTTTTGTCTCTTTCTCTCTCCCTCCCTTTCTCTTTCTCTCTATCTATCTCATTCCCTCTCTTCCTTTCTCTCTCCCTTTCTCTCATTCTCTATCTTTCTCTCCCTTTCTCTTTCTCTCACAAAACTACACATTTTGGAATCTTGAACACAGCATAAAGTGTTTGAGTACCTCAGTGCGTAGGGCAGGATCTGTGAAGGGAATACAGAAACGGTGTTTTGGGTCAGGACCTTTCTTCAGTTATCCACAAATACAACTTGTCGCACTGAATTTTTTCAACACTTTGTGCTTTCCATTGGTCAATAATAACAGGTTATTAATTTTGTGGTTACTATTGTTGATCCTAACATTTTACTGCATATTTAATTCATTAGCTCAATTAAGAACAGAAGTACTAAGTACAGGAGCAGCCACATTGCCCCTCAAGTCTGCTACTCCATTCAGTAAGATCATAGCTGATCTTGTCCTGACCTGAGGCCACCTGTAACCCTCGATTCTCCTTTGACTCCCTTTCTATTTCAGCCTTGAATATGTTCAGTGACTCTACGTTTGTAATTCTGAGGTAGAAAATTGAAGCATTCGCAAACCTCTCAGAGAAGAAATTCCTTCTCTTCTTAGACTTAAATGGTCATTCATGTATTTTGAAAACCTCAATAATTTCACATTCCCAGCATCTGTCGTTTTCTCAATCCATTGCTCTAAAGCAATCCTACGGAGACACAAAGAACTGCAGATGCTGGTTTACAAAAAAAAAACACAAATTGCTGTAGCAACTCAACAGGTCAGGTAGCATCTTGGGAGAACATGGATACGTGACATTTTAGGTTGGGAAACTTCTTCTGTCTGAAGAAGGGGCTTGACCTGAAATGTCAATTCTCTATGTTGCCTGACCTGCAGTTACTCCAGCATTTTGTATCGTTTTCTGTCTAATGCTATAAAGTTAACCTTTTTTTACTGTGTCAAGCCATCTCAAAATATTTTAACTTCAGATGATCACTCATTGTTCTAAGGTCCAATGAAAAATGACCCAACATGTTCAACCTTTCTTCAAGGTATGTAATGAATCAATCTAAACAACCTAGTGGATGCAAAAATATTCTTCTTTAAGTAAGGTGAACAAAGTTGTAGAGATGGAGGAACTGATATGTTGGCAGACCATGGAACAATGTCTCGGGGTTATTGTAGACAGATACTTCTTTCAGTATTAACTGGGATTTCATTTTGCTGGTGAACTGGGATTTCATTTATTAGGCAGTATTTGTTAGGTGCACTGAGGAAAGTTTCTTGGAAAGATATGTGCATAGTCAACCAGGGAAGGAGCAATGCTAGGCTTAGTGCTGGGAATCTAGCTGAGGCAGGAGATTGAAGTTTCAGTGGGGGAGCATTTTGCTGACGATGATCACAATTCCGTTTCCACACTATTTCTAAATTCTAAAGAGATGGGTGAAGCAAGTTTTTTACACATAGAGTGGTGAGTGCCTGGTGGAGGCAGATGTGATAGTGGCATTTAAGAGGCTTTTAAATTGATATGCTTGGAATGGAGAGATATGGATCATGTGCAGGCAGACATGATTGGTTGAACTTGGCATCATGTTCGGCGCAGGCATTGTGGGCCGAAGGACATGTTCCGGTGCTGTATTGTTCTATGTAGGATTACAATATCAGGGAGGGGGTTGTTGATGTTTTAGTGCATGTTGATATCAAGAAGGAGGTAACTTGGGTCTCTTGAAGAACATCCAGGTGCATATGTCCTCATTGCCCGATAGGATCTATTCCATGCTATTGAGAGAGGCAAGAGAGGAAATTGCTGCAGCCTTGACAAAGATCTTTGTATCCTCTATAACGAGATCTCAGAGGATTGCTAAGTAGCCAATGTTGTTCTTTTATCTAAGAAGAGGGACAAACCAGGAAATGATAGGCAAGTACGCCACACATCACTGGTGCGGAAATTATTGGAGAAGATTCTTAGCGGTCGGATTGACACACATTTGGAAAAGCATTGACTTATTTGGGATGGTCAGCATGATTTTGTGTGGTGGAGGTCATGTCTTCCCAGATTGATTGAGCTTTTTGAGAAAGCCAAAAAGATGATTGATGAGGTTAGGTCAGTGGGTATTGTCTGTGTAGACTTTAATAAAGCATTTGACAAAGGTCTCTTATTCTAGACTGATGCACAAGATGAAAACACATGGGGCCTTCTGCATAAAGCTTTAGTACAGCTACATTTGGAGCATTGTCTGCAGTTCCTGGTCACCACATTACATGAAGGATGTGGAGGCTTTGGAGAGGGGGCAGAAGAGTCACACTTGGATGTTGCCTAGATTAGAGAGTAATAACTATAAGGAGAGATTCGTCAAACTTTAATTGTTTTATTTTGGAGTGTCAGAGGCTGAAGAGGTAATCTGGCAGAAATATGTAAAATTATGAGGCATAGATAGGGTAAGTAGTCAAAGATCATTCCTGGGGTGATAGTAAAAAAAAAAGAGGGCATCTGTTTAAGGTGAGAGAGGGTAAGTTTAAAGGAGATTTAGGAGGTATTTTTTTACACGGACAGTGGCAGTTGCCTGGAAAGCGATACTAGGGAAAGTGGTAGATCCAGATGTAATAGCAATGTTTAAGATGCACATAGACAAACACATGAACAGGTAGAGAATGGAGGGATAGGGAGCACATGCAGGCAGGTGAGGGGAACTTAATTTAACATAATGGTCATGCAAATCTGGGGCCAGAGGGCCTGTTCCTGTCATGTACTGTTCTATGAACTCCAGGTAAGATTGTCCCAATGCCCTGGCAGTAAGACTTCTTTACTTTAATCCTCTTTTTGTCTCCCTGACTACTTGGCCTACCTGCATATTAATTTTGTGTTTCCTACATAAGGACATTCAGATCCTTCTCTAGAACAACATATTGTAGTCTCTCTATTTTAATAATATTTTAAGGAATAAACAGAGCACTGGAGTACTCAGTGGGTAAGACGGCATCTGTGAAGGGAATGGACAATCAATGTTTCAGACCGGGACTCTTCTTCAGATTATATTTCAAACAATATTTTGCTTTTCTATTTTTTCTTCAGCTCAAGCCTCTCAGCTGACCGAGACACGAGTTTGAACTCATGTCTTTAATCACCAGTAACAAACCAATGCACTTCCACACCCTCCATCGATATCTGTGAAACCGAGTTGTCTTTTTTTTCCCGTTGGATACAGTTTAAATGCAGCCTACTGAACTTGCCAATCGCATGCTTCATTTAAGAGGACATTGCAGTGCAGAGCTGATAAAATCAAGTTCATTGTGCCAAAATTTTTTAATTTACATAATCAAACTGAAAGCACATTCAGATAAAATGGATTAACCTACAAACAATGACCTTAATAAGGGATTTGACCCAGGAGAGTTCGTCATTCTTTGATGGCAAGTTAAAACAAAATCTGATGTACGCATAAAGTGAAACACTCAACAGATTGTGCAAAATATATACTCTATCTTTGGTACAATGCAGAATCTATGGGATATTGTCTCAGTTTCTTACAGAAGAAAAACATTTCCTCTAATCTCTTAACAGAGCAAACATTTAATTGTTGTTAGATTCAAACATTACTGTAAGGCTGGTTCATTAGAATTATTTACAATGGAGCTGGATAAATATATTTGGGGGATTGAGGATTGTGGAGATTTGTCCGAGAGAAGGAGTTGAGGCCTGGAGTAGATCAGCCATGATCAGATTGAAGAGGGAAAAGGGTTAGAGGACCTGGGTGACTGACAACAGAAACCACAAGGCCACTTATTGAATATATTGAGACACAAAATTAGGTGCTAGCTCTACCATTGTGTGAGAAGCACTTTGGATAGTAGCATTGTACTCAGGTTTCCTGGCAAATAGTTGGAGTCTTAGAGTAATGATCCAGGAACATAAATCTGTAATTTAAAATAACTACTATGGGTAATGGTAACAATGAAATGATTGAATCATAGTAAAAAACCGTCCCTTGCAAAGAATAGACACTGAGCGAAAAAAAAGGATTGCATTGCACTTTTTTTCATTGCGTTTGAAAATAAATTTAACAGTAGCATTGTGTACATAAATCTACATGTACATGTAACATAAATTTTGCAGTGCTTTATGCTTGTGTCCATTTCTGGTTAGATTGGGACATTTGTGAGATGGGACCAAACATTTTTCCTCAAGATTCATGGACATCAGGCACACACCTAAAGACACCAACAGTCAAGCAAAACCAGAATTGGTGGGGAAAATTGAGATTCCCAGGTGTCAAAAATAACTTTCATTTGAGAGTCAAAGTAAACCGAGGCCAATTGGAATTGCAGATGCTGATTCACAAAAAAGGCACAAGGTGCTGGAGTAACTCGGTGGGTCAGGCAGAATCTCTGGAGTACACGGATAGGTGTCGTTTCAGGTCTGGACTCTTTTTCAGACACAAAACTAGGGCCAAGTCCTTCTAGCAGGGAAATCTGCCATCCTTATTCAGCCCTTACATACTTTATGTATTGACCCATGGCCCTGCAAGCCATCCAGTTCAAAGGGCATTTAGAGATAGTCAATAAACGCTGTTATTGGCAGTGATAAACTCATCCAAGAAATGAATAAATAGCTGGTCAAATTTTTGTGTTCAGTTAGAATGTCTTTACCTTGTTCGTTTCTAAAACTGCTGACGTGTTATGTGATATTCACCCATGGAGAAGGGCCCGCTCCTGATCAGAGGACTAAGGCGAGCCAGGATTTACGTGGGAGCAAATGAGGAGCAATGGATAAAGTGTTTAGTTTACAGTACATGGTGCATGATCTTTGTTCAACCTGTGAGGAAGTGGAATGGTGGTGCCACCTAGGGGAGATCTGGCTGTAGGAGAAACTACAGTCTTCACTCCCATCAGGTGCAGATTATCATGATCAGAGGTAACATATGTAGCTCGATGGGAACTGTGACTTTTGAACTGACCAAGCAGGTAGGACTCATATTTTGTTCTGAATGTAACATCCAATGTAAAACCCAGACTTCATAGCTGTTCAGGTGTACAGTGGAGAGCACGTTGACTGGTTGCATCATGGCCTGGTTCGGCAACTTGAACGCCCAGGAGCGGAAAAGACTGCAAAAAGTTGTGAACACTGCCCAGTCCATCATCGGCTCTGACCTCCCCACCTTCGAAGGGATTTATCGTAGTTGCTCCCTCAAAAAGGCAGCCAGCATTATCAGAGACCCACACCATCCTGGCCACACACTCATTTCACCCCTGCCATCGGGAAGAAGGTACAGGAGCCAGAAAGCTCTAACGTCCAGGTTCAGGAACAGCTTTTTCCCTACAGCCATCAGGCTATTAAACATTACAACCTCAAATAAGCTCTGAACTTCAATAGACTTTTATTATTCTTATTACACTACCATTGTTTGTTTTTTGAGTGTGTGTGTATGTATATATATATACTCAACTGTTAGAGACATAAAGCAGAGACAGACCCTCACCAAGTACAGGTTAAGTGACCATCATTTGGCAGTTGAAAAAGGAAGACAGAAGAGATCTTGGCAACCAAGAGAAAATAGAATATGCGGTCACTGCTTGACAGATGAGGTTGAAACGGAGGTGCACTTCCTCTTAAAACGTAAAAAATTCGATAAAATAAGAAAAATATATTTTGAAAAACTCAGTCTGGCGACCCCAGATTTTAAAGAACTAGACGATATATCAAAACTAAGAATAATCCTTGGCGAAGGAAATACGGCACATCGGCGCACAATACGTAACAGCATGCCACAACCTGATCGCAGTTAATGACCAACATGTACACATACACTCATACATAAATTGACTAAGGAAATTAATATCACAATAGACAATAGACAATAGGTGCAGGAGGAGGCCATTCGGCCTTTCGAGCCAGCATCGCCATTCAATGTGATCATGGCTGATCATTCTCAATCAGTACCCCGTTCCTGCCTTCTCCCCATACCCCCTGACTCCGCTATCCTTAAGAGCTCTATCTAGCTCTCTCTTGAATGCATTCAGAGAATTGGCCTCCACTGCCTTCTGAGGCAGAGAATTCCACAGATTCACAACTCTCTGACTGAAAAAGTTTTTCCTCATCTCAGTTCTAAATGGCCTACCCCTTATTCTTAAACTGTGGCCCCTTGTTCTGGATTCCCCCAACATTGGGAACATGTTTCCTGCCTCTAACGTGTCCAACCCCTTAATAATCTTATACGTTTCTATAAGATCTCCTCTCATCCTTCTAAATTCCAGTATACAAGCCTAGTCGCTCCAGTCTTTCAACATATGATAGTCCCGCCATTCCGGGAATTAACCTAGTAAACCTCCGCTGCACGCCCTCAATAGCAAGAATATCTTTCCTCAAATTTGGAGACCAAAACTGCACACAGTACTCCAGGTGCGGTCTCACTAGGGCCCTGTACATCTGCAGAAGGACCTCTTTGCTCCTATACTCAACTCCTCTTGTTATGAAGGCCAACTTTCCATTGGCTTTCTTCACTGCCTGCTGTACCTGCATGCTTCCTTTCAGTGACTGATGCACTAGGACACCCAGATCTCGTTGTACATCCCCTGTTCCTAACTTGACACCATTCAGATAATACTCTGCCTTCCTATTCTTACCACCAAAGTGGATAACCTCACACTTATCCACATTAAACTGCATCTGCCATGCATCCGCCCACTCACACAACCTGTCCAAGTCACCCTGCAACCTCATAGCATCTTCCTCACAGTTCACACTACCACCCAGCTTTGTAACATCTGCAAATTTGCTAATGATACTTTTAATCCCTTCATCCAAGTCATTAATGTATATTGTAAATAGCTGCGGTCCCAGCACCGAGCCTTGCAGTACCCCACTAGTTACTGCCTGCCATTCTGAAAGGGACCCATTTATCCCCACTCTTTGCTTTCTGTCTGTCAACCAATTTTCTATCCATGTCGGTACCCTACCTCCAATACCATGTGCTCTAATTTTGCCCACTAATCTCCTATGTGGAACCTTGTCAAAGGCTTTCTGAAAGTCAAGGTACACCACATCCACCAGCTCTCCCCTGTCAATTTTCCTGGTTACATCCTCAAAGAATTCCAGAAGATTAGTCAAGCATGATTTCCCCTTCGTAAATCCATGCTGACTCGGAACAATCCTGTTACTATTATCCAAATGCTCCGCAATTTCGTCTTTTATAATTGACTCCAGCATCTTCCCCACCACTGATGTCAGACTAACTGGTCTATAATTTCCCGTTTTCTCTCTCCCTCCTTTCTTAAAAAGTGGGACAACATTAGCTACCCTCCAATCCACAGGAACTGATCCTGAATCTATAGAACATTGGAAAATGATCACCAATGCGTCCACAATTTCTAGCGCCACCTCCTTAAGTACTCTAGGATGCAGACCACCAGGCCCTGGGGATTTATCAGCCTTCAGTCCCATCAGTCTACCCAACACCATTTCCTGCCTAATGTGGATTTCCTTCAGTTCCTCCATCACCCTAGGATCTCTGGCCACTAGAACATCTGGGAGATTGCTTGTATCTTCCTTAGTGAAGACAGATCCAAAGTACCGGTTCAACTCGTCTGCCATTTCCTTGTTTCCCATAATAAATTCCCCCACTTCTGTCTTCAAGGGACCCACATTTGCCTTGACTATTTTTTTTCTCTTTACATACCTAAAAAAGCTTTTACTATCCTCCTTTATATTATTGGCTAGTTTACCCTCGTACCTCATCTTCTCTCCCCGTATTGCCTTCTTAGTCATCTTCTGTTGCTCTTTAAAAGAGTCCCAATCCTCTGGCTTCCCACTCTCCTTTGCTTTGTTGTACTTCTGCTCTTTTATTTTTATGCTGTCCTTGACTTCCCTTGTCAGCCACGGGTGTCTCTTACTCCCCTTGGAATCTTTCCTCCTGTTTGGGATAAATTGATCTTGCAACTTCTGCATTATTCCCAGGAATACCTGCCATTGCTGTTCCACCGTCTTCCCTGCGAGGGCCTCCTTCCAGTCAATTCTGGCCAGCTCCTGCCTCATGCCTCTGTAATCCCCTTTGCTATACTGTATTGCTAACACTTCCGATTTTCCCTTCTCCCTCTCAATTTGTAGAGTAAAACTTATCATATTGTGATCACCATCCTAATGGCTCTTTTACCTCGAGTCCCCTTATCAGATCAGGTTCATTACACAACACTAAATCCAGAATTGGCTTCTCCCTAGTTGGCTCCAGTACAAGCTGTTCTAAGAATCCATCTCGGAGACACTCCACAAACTCTCTTTCCTGGGGTCCATTACCAACCTGATTTTCCCAGTCTACCTGCATGTTGAAATCTCCCATAACCACCGTAGCATTACATTTGCGACATGCCAATTTTAGCTCCTCATTCAACTTGCACCCTATGTCGAGGCTACTGTTTGGGGGCCTGTAGATAACTCCCATTAGGGTCTTTTTACCCTTACAATTCCTCATTTCTACCCATACTGATTCTACATCTCCTGATTCTATGTCACACCTTGCAAGGGAGTGAATATCATTCCTCACCAACAGAGCGACCTGTCTGTCTTTTCTATATGTTGTGTACCCCTGAACAGGGCTGTCTTAACGCATGGGCCTGATGGGCACTTGCCCGGGGCCCCACGAGCATAGGGGCCCCATGCTGATTTGTGTATGTTAAGTGACTTGCAATAAATAAATACTACTTTTAAAATGTAGGTTCAATAAGTGCTTTTTTCGCAACATTTTCGGTCCCTAAGTGCTTCTCACAGCGATCTGTAAGTGCTTTTTGCAACAATGTAGCACCCTAAGTCCATCGCTAAGTGTTTTTCGGTAAGTGCTTTTCGCCGGCATGACAGGGGGGGGCTGGTAGGGAAAGGGGGGTGAGGGGGAGTAACGGTAGGGGCCCCAGTACACTGCTTTGCCCGGGGGCCCATAATGCTGTAAAAACGGCCCTGCCCCTGAATATTCAGTTCCCAGCCCTGGTCCTCTTGTAGCCATGTCTCAGTGATTCCCACAACATCATACTTGCCAATGTCTAACTGAGCCTCAAGCTCATCCACTTTATTTCTTATACTTCGCGCATTTAAATACAACATTTTAATTTCCGTATTCACCTCCCCTCTCACACCGGTCACAATTGGCCCTGACCTTACTCTCTTATCCCTTCTAGAACTTCCCTTCCCATTCATTCGAGTGTCCTTTGCAATTTCTCCTGTATTTGCTTCCCCTTTAACTCCATCTCCATATTCCCAGTTTGTCAACCCCTCCCCCCCACTACTTAGTTTAAAGCCACACTTGTAGCACTAGCAAACCTACCTGCTAGAATGTTGGTCCCCCTGCTGTTAAGGTGTAACCCGTCCCTTTTGTACAGGTCACCCCTACCCCAGAAGAGATCCCAGTTGTCTAAAAATCTAAATCCCTGCTCCCTGCACCAGCCCCTCATCCATACATTCATATCCCCGATCTCTCTATTCCTGCCCTCACTAGCACGAGGTACAGGTAGCAGTCCAGAGACAACCACCTTCGATGTCCTACTTCTCAGTCTTCTTCCTAACTCTCTAAACTCACGTCGCAGTATCTCCTTCCTCTTCCTCTGACCTACTAAACGTGCTACCTTGCTGTACTGTTTACAACTGCAAGAACGAGTAGCAAAGGCTATAAATGTATTGCGTGAATATATATATATATATGTACAGGAGCATATCGACCCATGAATTGTATACTTGTTTTTATATTCATGCATTTTAAATATGTATGTTATGTTCTATACTTTGGCAATATAATGATGTATCTTATCATGCCAATAAAGTATTTTAAATTGAAAATTGAATATATATATATATGTAAGTGGATATATATATATATATAATGTATGTGGATATATATATAAATATATATATGTGTGTGTGTATGTGTGTGTGTACTTGTGGGTATGTGTATATATACACATTGCTTTTTTTTCTCTTGTTTATTATATTGTTTACAGTGTACTATGTTTACATATTCTGTTGTGCTGCAGCAAGTAAGAATTTCATTGTTCTATCTGGGACACATGACAATAAACATTCTTGACTCTCTTGTCTCTTGTTCTCTTCACTATTAGCGCTCTCGTTGTTCGGTACGGTAGAGTACGAAAGAAATGTCATTGGACAAGAAAAGAATCATCTATCCTGTTAGGGGAATTTTAATAGTTAGAACTGGTATTAGAAATAATTAGACAGATTGTAAGACCATTTTACAGAAAGCTGTGTTTATTTTAAAAAGTAGGTTATATCTTTATACCAAAATTTTTTACTCTAAGTAAAGGGGTCAAGAAAGAGCGTTTGAGGAAGGATATTCTTGCTATGGAGGGTGTGCAGCGTAGGTTCACTAGGTTAATTCCCGGAATGTCGGGATTGTCGTATGTTGAAAGGCTGGAGCGATTGGGCTTGTATACACTGGAATTTAGAAGGATGAGGGGGGATCTTATTGAAACATATAAGATAATTAGGGGATTGGACACATTAGAGGCAGATAACATGTTCCCAATGTTGGGGGAGTCCAGAACAAGGAGCCACAGTTTAAGAATAAGGGGTAGGCCATTTAGAACGGAGATGAGGAAGAACTTTTTCAGTCAGAGAGTGGTGAAGGTGTGGAATTCTCTGCCTCAGAAGGCAGTGGAGGCCAGTTCGTTGGATGCTTTCAAGAGAGAGCTGGATAGAGCTCTTAAGGATAGCGGAGTGAGGGGGTATGGGGAGAAGGCAGGAACGGGGTACTGATTGAGAGTGATCAGCCATGATCGCATTGAATGGCGGTGCTGGCTCGAAGGGCTGAATGGCCTACTCCTGCACCTATTGTCTATTGTCTATTCACGTAGCGGCCCTCTTTCCACCAATCTTTCCACCACTGCACACAAGAAGCACATGAAGCACAAGACGCCATTGTCTGCAGATGCCGAGAAGTGTGTTCAGCTCTGGCAGAACAATTTCTAATCTTGTGAAGTGGACTCGATAAGAAGACTCTAAGAAAGTGAGATATAGGAGATTCTGCCTTCAAGTTGAGGAATATGTTTGCATCGCGCAGCCATGTTCAGTATATCCTTCTTTACCTTCCCAGTTATGTCAAAATAAGTGAAGTTTTGAGAATGGATTGCAGTGGGATCATAGGGCAATTGACCAAATGGTGACATGTTATGTGATACAGGGATTTTAAAAAAAATGAAAGACATAAATGGTATTTTCCATGAGATTATGAGAATGCCTTTCAAAACTGTAGAACTAATTTTCACTATAGTTATGCCACTTAAAATTAATACCTCCCCATATGTCTTTCTGCAAATTTATTGAAGTATGTCAAGCTATATTCATTCCTTAAAGTCAGCATTAATGTGCTCATCTCAATATAACAGATGTACAAAATATGATTAACTTTGAAATTGATGTGTTGGCAATACAGCGATGATGCATGTGTGATGGGAATAGATTCACTTACTAGCTTTTTTATATGGCAATTTCTCAACTTTGTAACCATAATGCAGATGTAGGTAGTCTGAAGATCCTTGATCTTGATGGGAAGGCAGCCCGCTGAAGAACATCAATCGTTTGCAAATTTCCAAGAGGAGAGATTCTGCACCACTAACCGTAGAGTAGATGGCCTGTCAGTTCTTTCCAATATGGACCACAGGACATTTCAAGGAGCCTCAAAAGTGGTGAGAAAATTGAAGGGCAAGCAAGCTAAAATGCCTCACATTGGTACTGCCCGTTTCTGTGCCTTTTTTTAATGAGAAAAATATATTTTGCTGCTTCTGACAACATTTTAAAAACATTTGGACAGGTACATGGATAGGAAAAATTTAGAGGGACCTGGGCCAAGCACGGGCAGGTGGGACTAGTGTGGATGCGGTATCTTGGTCGGCATGGGCAAGTTGGGCCGAAGGGCCTGTTTCTGTGCTGTATGACTCTATGAGAGGATTTAGCTAGGTGTTGCGACATCCCTGGGAGAGACACAGCTGAATGAATGTCAGAGACAGTCATTAATTGAGGAGATATTGTAATTACTTTAATGATGTTATTTCCCACATATAACTCCTTAAAGACAGATTCTCATTTCCGGCCCTTGTATTCAACTTAAAAATATGTAATCAGCAAATAAAACCCAAACAATATTTAGCTTAATGGGCTGGTGAGTTTAAATTGGATCAGTGGGATAGAATCAAATAGCATGGAAACAGGCTCTTTGTCCCAACTCACAAAGTTGCCAGTGTTTAGCCTCATCCCTCAGAACCTTCCATGTACTTATCCAAGTGGTCTTTTATTACCTGCATCAACTACCTCCTCTGGCAGCTCACTCCATATACCCACCACCTTCCCGGTGAAAATGTTGCTCTTGGGGTCCTATTAAATTTTTTCAATCTCACCTTAAACCTATGTCCTCCTATTCTTGATTCCCAGAAACCGGCCCATCAGCCCATTGAGTCCGCACTGACCAGCGATCTCCATACACTAGCACTATCCTTCACACTAAGGACAATTTACAACTTTTTAAATACCGAATTAACCTACAAACCTGGACGTCTTTGGGATGTTGGAGGAAACTGGAGCCCCAGGAGAAAACCCACGTGGTCACAGGGAGAATGTACAAATTCAGTTCAGACAGCACCCATGGTCAGGATTGAACCTGGGTGTCTGGTGTTGCGAGGTAGCAACTCTGCCACTGTGCCGCCCCTTTGATCTGGAAGGGTTATTTGTGTCCCTGGATGGTAGTGAGGGAGTAGGTACAGGGACAAATGTTGCACCTCCTACAGTTGCTGGAGTAAGTTCCAGGAAGTGGGGAGGAGTGAGAGGGTAGGGATAAATGAACCAGTGAGTCACGGAGAGAAAGCAGTGGGGAGAGGAAGATGTGACATGTGGTGGGATCCCATTGTAGCTGGTGAATATGATGAAGGATGATGTGCTAAAGATTAATAGAGTCTCCCCACTAATCTCAGTCCCGATGCACGGTCTCGACCCAAAATTGTGACCATTCCTTTGACTCCACAGACCCTGCCCGACTCATTGAGTTCCTCCAGCTGTTTGTTTTTAACTCCGCTAATCATGTTGCACTTGTGCAAGGCTTTCAGTGTTGTCAACTAATTCTCTGAAGCACAGAGGACAATGAGTCTTACACTGTAATGTTGAGGCTCCATAAGGCGCTGGTAAGGCCACGTTAGGAATATAGTGAGCAATTCTGAGCACCATATCTGAGGAAGGATGTGCTGGCTCTGGAGAGGGTCCAGAGGAAGTTTACAAGAATGATCCCAGGAATTAATAGGTTAACCTATGATGAGCGTTTATCGGCACTGGGCCTGTATTCGCTGGAGTTTAGAAGAATGAGGGGGGACCTCATTGAAACAAACAGAATAATGAACGGCTTGGATAGAGTGGATGTGGAGAGGATGTTTCCACTAATGGGAGAGTCTAGGACTAGAGGTCATAGCCTCAGAATTAAAGGATGTTCTTTTAGGAAGGAGATAAGGAGAAATTTATTTTGTCAGAGGGTGGTGAATCTGTGGAATTCTTTGCCACAGAAGGCCACATCAGTGGATATTTTCAAGGTCGAGATAGATAAATTCTTGATTAGTACAGGTGGCAGAGGTTATGGGGGGAAGGCAGGAGAATGGGGTTAGGAGGGAGAGATAGATCAGCCATGATTGAATGGCGGAGTAGACTTGATGGGCCGAATGGCCCAATTCTACTATCACTTATGACCTTATGATTTTGACTTGGAAAAGCAAAGGTCATGTAGCAACTACTCCAGTTGTCCAATACCACCCTGTTACAATGAGAGCCTTCAACAATGCCCCAAAAAGGGTGGCTCGGTGGCACAATGGCAGAGTTGCTGCCTTACAGAGCCAGAGACCTGGGTTCGATCCTGACTATGGGTGCTGTCTGTACAAAGTTTCTACATTCTCCCTGTGATCGCGTGGGTTTTCCCCGGGTGCTCCGGTTTCCTCCCACACTCCAAAGACATACAGGTTTTTAGGTTAATTGGCTTTGGTAAAAATTATATGAAGTTCCCGACTGTGTAGAATAGTGCTAGTGTACGGGGATCACTGGTCAGTTCAGACTCAGTGGGCCGAAAGACCTGTTAGTGCGCTGTATCTCTAAACTAAACTAAACTAAAATGTGAATTGCTCCCCAATCTGTTTCCTCTTGGTGAAGGTGAACACAGATGATGAAATTGACTACCGTCCTCAATGTTTGATCGAGACGGCAAACCCAGCATAAAGCTTGTGGCCTACAGGGAAGCAATGATCTCTATTCATCTGAGTATCCTTGAGCATTGGAGATAAACTCTCCATGCTGCCTTTGCAAAGTCTTTAGTTTAGTGTAGTTTAGTGATACAGCACATGTACAGGCCCTTCGGTGCACCGACTCCACGCCAATCACCGATTCCCAAACACTAATGCTATCCTACACACACTAGGGCAATTTACAATTATACCAAGCCAATCAGCTTACAAACCTGCATGTCTTTGGAGTGTTTGAGGAAACCGGAGATCCCAAAGAAAAAACACGCAGGTCACTTGGAGAACATACAAACTCTGTACAGACAGCATCCGTAGTCAGGATCGAACCTGGGTCTCTGGCACTGTACGACAGCAACTCTACCGTTGCACCACCATGCCACCCTCTAAAGTGCTCCAAAGTCCTTCAATAGGGGGACAAGTGATCCAATATCAGTGCCCTCTCTCAGGTCAACATCCCCAGTGAGGAGATGCTAATTACATGGAGTCTGATACAATTGGCAGGTTATCTTATTCACCCAGGACTCTGAAAACAGTCTTAACTCTGTTAAGCAGGTCACATTATTCACATTCTCAACAACAGACTCCTGAAACACACACTATTCTGAGCTCTGCCTTGGCAAGTGCAAAATGGAACAGATTCAGTGACACAGTATTCTCTTTTTTGATCCTGATGAATAAATAGTCTGTGTTTACAATTAAAAATGGTGCCTGATATGGAGACACAAAAGCAAAAGAGATTTGGAAAACTGGAAAAGGGAAATAACTACATATTACACCTCAATCTATTGTTTCTGTAATTATGTTGGCCGTATCAAACTCTGCCACAACCCATCAACCTTCCTTCCATGGGTCCTGTTCAAATCAAGTACATGATCTTCTCTGTAGAATATAAAAAATACATCAATACCATATTAAATGAGTTGAAAGGGCATGGAAATTAAATGTGAAATTTAGTTCGGCAGATGTTTTGTTTCAGTATTTGATATATTAGAAGGACTAATAGCTGTGTTTTTTTAATTAATTAATGTAAGATGTGACCGTCACAGATGAAGCTAGCTATGTTAGTTTTTCCATCGAAACTGAGCTGAGGACACTATGAACAGTCATTCGTATTGATGGAATTGTGTCACCTCTGCACTAGATGGGGCAAAGCAGGCAAATGACCTTCCCTGAACGACATTTTTCATTCAAGATCTTTTTCGAAGGAACATTATTCCAGTGGCATCATGGTATGCAGTAGATAGGGGCCAAAAGTTTTCTTTTAATAATCTTAGATGGTGGGATTTGGACTCGTGCCTCCGAAGCAATTGTCCCGAAGCCCGATTGTTACTTAAGTAACTTAACCAAAACCTAACCATGCTCTGAAAGTAGCTTGAGGCAGTGCTCATCTCAGTACAAATATTTGACTCCACTCTCGCAACAAATAGCTGTGGTTAAGTGCACGAAGAACCTTGCTCTCCCATCCAGCAAAGTATGACAAGAATGACTTGTTTCTGGGCAACCCTTTGCTAAGCATCCTTCACCACAATGATATTACATTGGATCATCCAGCTTTGTTGCTCAAAATAGCAAATAAAGCCGTGGAGAAGCAAGGACCCCGCCTGTGCTCAGAGCAATGAGTAATGTGTGACCTTTATGGAGGAGGCACCTCCTTCAAAGGTATTTCACTAAGAACATTCCTAATTATAGTAAATGTTAAATACAGTAATCTACCAGGTATTTCTTGGTTGATTGACAATATTTTGAATGTACAAAATGTCTCAGTGCTTTAAATCATGTAAAGATATAATTTTTTTCTGTTGTTACCCGTGCTTTATTCAATCTTCTTTGATTTCTTGATTTTGTTGAAGGTTGGATCTTGCCCAATAGCCATGTGTCTTGAATAATACTGCAAATGCTGGAAATCTGGAATAAAAATCTGGAGACACAGTGCCAGGCAGTGTATGCGGAGAGGTAATGGTTAAAATTTTGAACTTTTGGATGCAGGGAAATGTATGTAAGATGAATAAAACAAAAAGAACGATCTGGAAGGTGGGAGAGATTAATTGTTGTTAAGGTGTAATAATGGGGCAGGCCACTAGAGGGCACAGGCTTAAAGAGGTGATTTAAAGGAGATCTGAGGTAATATTTTTTGCATGATTTAATGGTACTTTACTGTCACATGTACTTTGATACAGCAAAATTCCTTTATGCATACAGTTCAGTAAAAATCTTACTGTACATAGGCACAATCATACTGAAGTCCATGAGTTTCTGGCACCATCTTGTATTCTTCAAGTTTCAAAGTTGTTATAAATGTAGAGTCTTAACTTGGCCTTAAAATGCCTGTTGTCCGAGTGGTGGCACTGGGTAGTAGGGGTCGGCCTGGCCAGGTGATGCTGTGATGTCCTCCACTGCTGCTCCACTGCTCCGTGCCGCTGCAGGCTGTATCTGATCCACGGGCCCGGCCTCTCAGACCCCCCTTCACCAAATTGTTGGTCTGGACACATCGACACGTAGACGTCCCCACCCTCACCACACACGACTTTGTGCGTTGGGCGGCCTTCTGCAGCCGACCCATAGCGCCTGCGAGGGTGTGGGAGGTGAACCCCGGTAATGGTTCGTACAGTGGCGACACAGTGGTGCAATGGTAGAGCTGCTGCCTTGCAGCGCCAGAGACCCGGGTTTGATCCTGACAACGGGTGCTGTCCATACGGAGCTTCTACATTCTCTCTGTGACGACGTGGGTTTTCTCTCGGTGCTCCCTTTCCTCCCACACTCCAAAGATGTGCAGGTTTGTAGATTAATTGGCTTCAGTAAAAAAAAGTAAATTGTCACAGGAACAGTGACAACATTTCAGAGGCATTGGAATGTCAGAGGTCGAGGGGACACATGATAAATGTATATAAAACTTAATATATAAAGATGGAGACATAGACAGTGTAGACAGTCAGAACCTTTTTCCCAGGGTGGTAAAGGCTAACATTGGAGGGCATACCTACAGTATGTGAGAGGGGGAAAGTTTAAAGGAGATGTGCGTGGCAAGGTCTTTGCACAAAGAGTGGTGGGGGCCTGGAATGCGTTGCTAGGGGTGGTGGCGGAGGTAGATAGGATAGTGCCTTTGAGGATGCTTTTAGATAGGCACATGAAAATGCAGCGAAAAGAGGATCATTTACAGGCAGAGATCAGTTTAACGTGGCATCATGTTCAGCAGAAACATTGTGGGCTAAAGGGCCCATTCCTATGCAGCGCTGTTATGTATGTGGAGTTAATTCAGACAAATGGGTTTAGTATAGATAAGAATCATTGTTGGCATAGACACAGTGGTCTGAAGGACCTATTGTTATGGTGTACAACTCTACGACTCTGAGCAAGTCTCATTTGCCTGTACATAGCCCATATCCCTCTAAACCTTTTTTAAAAATCTACGTATGTATTTTCAACAAATCACCTTCAGCAATCCCTGTGGGAGTGAGGTCCACATTCTCACCATTCTTTGGGTAACCGTGTTTTTCTAAAGTCCTTCTTGGATCGCTTGATCCTTTTGCTTCACAATTTTAAAGACATTCAAGTGTTTATACCTCAGTCTAATTTTCTTGAGAGGAATGGGACAAAATCGGGGAGATTGAAGCTCCCGCAGCCAGTGATCGAAGCTCCTGCGTTGAGGCAATCGAAGCTCCCCCGTCGGGCGGGGGTTGAAGCTCCCACGGCTTAGAGCTCCCGAAGTCAGTCTCTAACCAGGGGCCGTGAACTCCACGTTGTTAAAGCCCGCAGGCTCCCGCGGTTGGAGCACCCAAGGTCCCAGCAAGAGCCGCCAGCTCCACGATGTTCGGTCGCAGTGCAGAGGGAGATACGACACGGAAAAAGTTGCATCTCCGTCGAGGAAAGAGATTTAAAAAAATCCCCCCACCAACCCCCACATAATACAAAACTAAAGATAAACTAAAGTATACATTTTACAGCAAACTAAACACCCAAAGAAAGAAAAAGACGAGACAGACCGTTGGCGAGGCAATTGTGTGCTACCTCACATTAGAACTTTATTGATTGTGGGTAGCTGCCCAGGACATGAGAGGCACCATAGAAATGAAGCCAGGAATAACATTTTGAAGCTTAACTGCTACTGTGCTATTATCAATAAAATAAATAAATGCAAAGTTGTCAGGTATCAGGGGTATAGATAATTGATTTTTTTCAATTCCCAATATGATGACTTTAATTATCTCTTCTCACTTCAGTATTCCATTCCTATTACTAAGAAAGTAATAAGTTCGTAATTGGGTTAAACTTGTTGCTTGCATTCTTATCTGTGATGAGGAACAATGAACCCGTGGTGTATGTCTCAAGTTACAGATGTTTTCATGATGTTGACATGTTATCAAATAAAAAGTTATATATATTTGGCCTATTTTTCATCGTGGTAGAATTAAAAAAATCTCAAAGGATATAATCAAACTCCCCTTGATCAATATACCCAAAAAGCAAATGATTTAGACAATAGACAATAGACAATAGGTGCAGGAGTAGGCCATTCGGTCCTTCGAGCCAGCACCGCCATTCAATGTGATCATGGCTGATCATTCTCAATCAGTACCCCGTTCCTGCTTTCTCCCCATACCCCCTGACTCCGCTATCCTTAAGAGCTCTATCTAGCTCTCTCTTGAATGTATTCAGAGAATTGGCCTCCACTGCCCTCTGAGGCAGAGAATTCCACAGATTCACAACTCTCTGACTGAAAAAGTTTTTCCTCATCTCTGTTCTAAATGGCCTACCCCTTATTCTTAAACTGTGGCCCCTGGTTCTGGACTCCCCTAACATTGGGAACATGTTTCCCGCCTCTAATGTGTCCAACCCCTTAATAATCTTATACGTTTCGATAAGATCCCCTCTCATCCTTCTAAATTCCAGTGTATTTGTTCATCATCACACTGTGGTTTCTGGGAGCCTGCCTCTCATAATTCCAATGTTACAAAAGTGCTTAAGGAGATATATATCGAAGACTTGGGCGTAAATATGGATGGATTGGTCAGTCGGCTTGTAAATGGCACAGAGATTGCTGGCATCACAGACTGTGAAGAAGGCTGTTAAAGTATAAGTGGGAGAAAGATCAGCAAGAGAACTGGGCAGAAAGATGGCAGATGGATTTTAATCCAAACAAGTGTGAGGTGGTTTCACCTGGGGAGGATGAATGTAAGGGGAAAAGAGGCAGTTAATGCAGGACTCATCAGCATTGATATATTTTATATAAAGTGGTGAAGATGGCATAGAACATAGAACAGTACAGCACAGGAACGGGCTCTTCTACCCACAGTGTTTGTACCGAATATGACACCAAGGTAAACTGGTCTAATCTGCCTGTACATGATCCATATCCTCCATTCCCTGCACTTCCAAGTGCCTAACTAAAAGCCTCAAATGTTACAACCACATCTGCCTATCTAAAAGCCTCTTAAATGCTACAATCGTAGCTGCCTCCACCACCACAACTGGCAATCCGTTCCAGCCCCACACTACTCTCTGTGTAAAATAAAACTTGCCCCACTTAAGCTTTCCTCTTCTCACCTCATAGCTATGGCCTCCAGTGGTGGACTTTTCACCCTGGGAAAAAGATTGAGAGGGCTGATCTATCTTTCCCTCTCAACCACATTCTCCTGTCTTCTCCCCATAACCCTGACACCCTTACCAATCAAGTATAAATCAATCTCTGCCTTAAAAATAACCTAGGACTTAGCCTCCACAGCCATCTATGGCAATGAATGCCACAGATTCCGCACCCTCTCATGAACAAAATTCCTCCTCATCTCCTTTCTAAAGGTACGTCCTTTTATTCTGATGCTATGTCTTCTGGTTCTGGACTCTCGCTAGTGGAAACTTCCTCTCTACACCCAATCTATCCAGGCTTTCACTATTCGGTAAGTATCAATGAGGTCACCCTCATCCTTCTAAACTTCAGCGAGTATAGGCCCAGTGCCGTCACACGCTCATCATATGTTAATCCTATCATAACCGGGATAATTCTCGTAAATCTTTTCTGGACCCTCTCCAACGCCCACACATCCTTCCTCAGATATGCAGTCAAAAAATACAGCACGCGGGATTTGTAGTGTATTATGTGTGTTATGGTGTATTACATTGTATCATAGCGTGTAATAGTGCATTAAGGGTATTATCGTGTGCTATAAATCTTTGAGGCATTGGTGCACCTTTTTCATAATTACATCTATGTGCTGGGCCCAGGACAAGTGATCTGAGATATTAACGTCAAGGAATTTGAAATTGCTATCTCTCTCCACTGTTAACCTACTGTTGAAAATTGGCCCGTGGTCTACAGACTTTCCCTTTCTGAAGTCAACAATTTGTTCCTAGGTCTTGTTAACATTGTTACTTCAGTACCACTCTCAACCAGGTCAGAGTCATTGAGTCATACAGCAGGGAAACAGGCTCTTCAATTCAACTCGCCATGCTAACCAAGATGCTCCATCTGAGCAAGTTCTATTTTTCCACGTTTCATCTAAATCCTTCCTATCCATCTACCTGTCCAAGTATCTTTTAAATGCTGTTATGTTAAGAGTCAAGAATGGTTCATTGTCATATGTCAAGTTAGGAAGAGGGGATGTTCAACGAGATCTGGGTGTCCTAGTGCATCAGTCACTGAAAGGAAGCATGCAGGTACAGCAGGCAGTGAAGAAAGCCAATGGAATGTTGGCCTTCGTAACAAGAGGAGTTGAGTATAGGAGCAAAGAGGTCCTTCTACAGTTGTACCGGGCCCTGGTGAGACCGCACCTGGAGTGCTGTGTGCAGTTTTGGTCTCCAAATTTGAGGAAATTTAAGGAAGGATAATCTTGCTATTGAGGGCGTGCAGCGTAGGTTCACTAGGTTGATTCCCGGAATGGCGGGACTGTCGTATGTTGAAAGGCTGGAGCAATTAGGCTTGTATACACTGGAATTTAGAAGGATGAGGGGGGATCTTATTGAAATATAAGATAATTAGGGGATTGGACACATTAGAGGCAGGAAACATGTTCCCAATGTTGGGGGAGTCCAGAACAAGGGGCCACAGTTTAAGAATAGGGGGTAGGCCATTTAGAACGGAGATGAGGAAGAACTTTTTCAGTCAGAGAGTGGTGAAGGTGTGGAATTCTCTGCCTCAGAAGGCAGTGGAGGCCAGTTCGTTGGATGCTTTCAAGAGAGAGCTGGATAGAGCTCTTAAGGATAGCGGAGTGAGGGGGTATGGGGAGAAGGCAGGAACGGGGTACTGATTGAGAGTGATCAGCCATGATCGCATTGAATGGCGGTGCTGGCTCGAAGGGCTGAATGGCCTACTCCTGCACCTATTGTCTATTGTCTATTGTCCCGAAATGGAACAATGAAATTTGTACTTGCAGCAGCACAACAGATATGTAAACTGAGTAGACATCGTAATAAACTACTTCTGGCAGCTCGTTCCATATACCCACTGCTCTCTGAATGAAAAGGTTGCCCCTCGGGTTCGTATTCAATCTTACCCCTCTCACCTTAAATATCAGGCCTTGTTTCGGATTCCCCTACGCTGGATAAAAAACTGTACATTTACCCTCTCAGCTTCCTTCGTTCCGAGAAATAAAGTCCCAGCCTGCCCAACTCCTCATATAGATTAGGCCCTCCTCATAAACATCCTCGTAAATCTTCTCCTCACTCTTTCCAGCTTAATGACATGCCTCCTATAGCAGGCTGACCACCATTGGACACAAAACTCCAACTGTGGCCTCACCAACGTCTTGCACAACTGTAACACAATGTTCCAACTTCAATACTGAATACTCTGACTGATGAAGGCCAATGCACTATAGCCTTCTCGCCCATCCTATCAACCTGCGATACCATTTGCAGAGAACTATGTACCTGAACTCCTAGATCCCTCTGCTTTACAGCACTCCCCAGGGGCCTACCATTCACCTCACACTTTTCTACATTAAACTTAATTAGCCTTTCCACAGCCCACTTGCTCAGCTGATGAAGAGCCTACTGTAAATTTGATAACCATCTTCACAATCTAAGATACAATCCACTTTGGTATCATCTGCAAACTTACTAACCTTGCCTTGTGCATTCTTATCCAAATCGTTGATATAAACCACAAACAGGAATGTTCCCAGCATCGATTGCCCTAAACACACTACTCATCACAGGTCTCTAGTCTGAAAAACATATTTCCACCGTCACCCTCTGCTTTCTTCCATGAAGCCAATTATGTATCCAGTTTGCTACCTCTCCCTGGATCCCAAGCCATCTCAGGTGTTCTGTCTCTCTCCTGTATGCTGAATCATCATCACCAATGAATTGGCCAACGGCAGTGGTGTAATTGATGAATTTATAGAAGACATTGGAGCTGTGAGCCGGCCACACAGTCAGGGATGTAAATAGGGTAAATTGTGCAAGATTTCTAAAAACGGCGTTTTATGGGCAAGTGCAACTACATATTGCAATGAGTGCTACAGCCTTTCTTAAATCGAGCTGACGATGGCTAAGTTGTCTTTTATTATGAAGTTAGACACAAAGAGCTGGAGTAACTCAGCGGGTCAGTAACTGAGCATCCCTAGAGAAAAGGAATAGGTGACTTTTCGGGTCGAAACCCTTCTTCAGACTCTTCAGACTTTTATTACATGAACTAAGATATGCCTCCTCATCTTATTCACAGTGCAATGTGGGAACTTAGTCACCTGAACCTGACAGAGAATAAAACATTTGCAATTATTATGTGAACCCACCAGCTATTTTCCTAAATGTAAATCACATTCTGTTTGTGTTCTACCCAGTATTTCCTGATCATTATTAATGAAGAGGCTAGACACAAAACGCTGGAGTAACTCAGCAGGATAGGCAGCATCTCTGGAGAGAAGGAATGGGTGAGGTTTTGGGTCAAGACCCTTCTCGATCCAAAACGTCACCCATTCCTTCTCTCCAGAGATGCTGCCTGTCTTGCTGAGTTACTCCAGCATTTTGTGTCTATCTTCGGTTTAAACCAGTATCTGCAGTTCCTTCCTACACACTAAATAAAGAGGCTATCCAGTAATTTAAATTGTAGTCTGCGGTGCTTTGTGAGGTTCTTTTTCTATGTCATAAATACAGCTAAACTTCATTGGCTAAAAAGCATTGTCCTGTGTCCATGGAAGGCTTTCCATAAATCCTAGTCTTTCTTTACTTTCTTAATAAATTCTTATTACATTTACCTTCATTGCTTTTACCTTGTAGGGACATAGGGATTGGCTGGAAGAGTTCGAACCCTCGGATTGGCTAGCGAGGTCACCAGGTGTGCCAGCGCGGGAGAGATAGTCAGTCTAGCATTGAACTCCGTTTAGGTAAGACGTTAGGTAGTTGTCTACAGTTTGAGTGTTGCGATTGTCACGGAGTTTTTGGGCCATGCAATAAACTTCGTCTGCAACATCCATCCGCTATCAGTCTCGCTACATTGGTGACCCCGACGTGATCAATGATCACAAGAGCATGTCGCAGGTAGGAGCGAACAGTGGGCAGCCGAACGCGGGCGGCGTTCACCTACCCCCGTTCTGGGCCCATCAACCGCACCTGTGGTTCGTGCAAGCAGAGTCCCAGTTCCACCTCAAGAAAGTTGCGGAGGACCAAGAGAAGTTCCACCATCTGGTAAGCTGTCTACAGCCCGAGGTGGCCGCGCGGGTGGGACTGTACCTGACCAACCCTCCCCAAACCGAGAAATACCAGGGGCTCAAGAAGCTCCTGCTGAGGACTTTTGGCTTTAGCCAAAACCAGCGGGCCCTGAAGCTCCGACATTTACCGGAGCTAGGGGATTGGCTACCGTCTGTCCTGATGACAGAAATGCTAACCTTGGTCGGCGACCACCAGCCTTGCATGATGTTTGAAGCGGCATTCTGGGAGAAATTGCCCCGGGACGTCAGGTTAGTGTTGGCGGACGTCTCTTTCGAAGACCCGGTAGCGTTCGCAGAGAAAGCCGATGCGCTCGTTACGCAGGGCTCCACACGAGATGACTCGGTAAATCGGGTTTCGAGGCCTAGCAGCAACCGGCCGCGCGGCCAAGATGGCGGCGTATCGGCCGCCATTTTACAGACAGCCCGCCAAGACGGGGCTGCAGTGCCCGCCATTTTGCAGCGGGCCCAAGCAACAGAGCCGCACAGGCGCGGCTGGTGTTTTTTCCACAAGCGGTGGGGCAGTGAAGCCCGAAATTGCAGGGCTCCGTGTTCCTTTCCGGGAAATGCCTCGGCCGATCGAATATAGAGGCAGTCTCGATCGGCCGCAACCGCCGCCTCTACGCCTCCAAAGACGTACAGGTATGTAGGTTAATTGGCTGGGTAAATGTAAAAATTGTCCCTAGTGGGTGTAGGATAGTGTTAATGTGCGGGGATCGCTGGGCGGCGCGGACTTGGTGGGCCGAAAAGGCCTGTTTCCGCGCTGTATATATATGATATGATATGATATGATACGCCACAGATCGAGGTACCGGCACCGTTTTTCTGGTCGACACGGGAGCGGTCGTTAGCATCGTGCCTCCCTACGGCTGCGAAGTTCGAGCAGGTAGGAAGGGTCCGTCCCTCATTGCGGTCAACGGCAGTCCCATCCACACCTACGGCAAGAGGGCCATGTCCCTGTGCTTCGGGTCCGAGACCTACGATTGGGATTTCATCGTTGCCGACGTGGGCCAGGCCATTCTGGGCGCGGATTTCCTCTGGGCTTTTTCGTTGGTCGCAGACGTCCGCGGGAAGGGCCTACAACCCTCGGCTAGTATTCTGGAGCCTGCTACTCCTCCACCTGCCACCCCACCCTGCCCGTCGATCCAGGCCATCAGCACGGCTCCCGGTCAGTTCGCTGCGGTCCTCGCTGACTTCCCGCAGCTCCTCGTACAGCGGTTCGATGCCCCTTCCGCTAAGCACGGTGTCGTCCACTTCATCCCTACCGAGGGGCCGCCTGTATTCGCCCGGGCGCGGCGCCTACCTCCCGACAAGCTGGCGATGGCTCGGGAGGAGTTCCTGAATTTGGAACGTCTGGGGATTGTTCGGCCTTCAGACAGTCCGTGGGCCTCCCCCTTGCATATGGTCTCTAAAGCATCTGGGGGGTGGAGACCATGTGGGGATTACTGGCGTCTTAACGCTGCCACCCGCCTGACCGCTATCCGATCCCTCACATACAGGACTTCTCAGCCAGCCTCGAGGGCGCTACGGTTTTTTCGAAGATCGATTTGGTGCGAGGATATCATCAGATCCCAGTCCACCCACCGGACATTCCCAAGACGGCTACGATTACTCCGTTCGGGTTATTTGAGTGGTTGCGCATGCCGTTCGGTCTCAAAAACGCGGCTCAGGCATTCCAGCGTCTCATGGATCATGTGGGTCGCGGATTGTCTTTTGTGTTTATTTATCTCGACGACATTCTGGTTGCTAGTCGTTCGGTCCCAGAGCACCTGGTCCACCTTCGTACTCTGTTCCAGAGGCTGCAGGACCACGGCCTGATCCTCCACCCGGCCCAATGCCAGTTCGGCCTGTCCGCGGTGGATTTCCTGGGTCACCGGGTCACACCGGCCGTTGCCACTCCTTTGCCCGCTAAGGTGGACGTCGTCCGCTCTTTTCCCCACCCTACCACCATCAAGGGCTTGCAGGAATTCGTGGGCACGGTGAATTTTTATCACCGGTTCGTGCCTGCGGCAGCTCGGATCATGCGCCCCCTTTTTCAATGCCTCGCGGGTTGGTCCACAGCTGCCGAAGCGGCTTTTGTCGCGGTTAAGCTGGCCCTCGCCAACGCCACCATGCTCGTGCACCCCCGCTCCTCGGCCCCCACGGCCCTGACGGTGGATTCCTCAGACGTGGCGGTGGGTGTGGTCTTAGAGCAACAGGTCAAGGGTCACTGGCAGCCTCTGGCATTTTTCAGTCGGCAGCTCACTCGACCTGAGCTGAAATACAGTGCCTTCGACAGGGAGCTCCTGGCCCTCTATTTAGCTGTTCGCCATTTCCGGTATTTTTTGGAGGGCCGCTCTTTTGTTGCCTACACGGATCACAAACCCCTCACGTTTGCTTTTTCTAAGGTTTCTGATCCGTGGTCGGACCGCCAGCAACTGCGCCTCACCCTCATTTCGGAGTTCACCACGGATGTTCGCCACATCGCGGGTAGGCTCAACGCCGTTGCTGACGCCCTGTCCCGGCCGGCCAATTCCTCTGTTGCTGCGGTGGGGGGCGAGGTGGATTTCCAGGAGCTAGCGGAGGCGCAGCGCCTGGAAGGAATTGCCTCAGCGTACGCCTCCACCGCCTCAGGGTTGCGGTTGGCCCAGGTAGCGTGCGGCCCCACAGGTACCACACTTTGGTGTGACGTTTCCCTTCCCCGCCCTCGCCCAGTTCTGCCGACCACCCTACGGCGTAAGGTTTTTGAGGCCATTCAGGGCCTGGCACACCCGTCCATTCGGGCGACCTCGGCCATGGTGGCCGCCCGATTTGTCTGGCACGGCCTGCGGAAGCAGGTGGCCGCCTGGGCTCGCGCCTGCGTCCCGTGCCAGACCTCCAAGGTCCACCGCTACGTCCAGCCCCCGTACCAGAATTTTGTGGTTCCGCCCGTCCGTTTTTTCCACATTCACGTGGTTTTGGTTGGTCCATTGCCCTACTCTAGGGGCTACACTCATCTCCTGACGGTGGTCGACCGTTTTACTCGTTGGCCGGAGGCTTTTCTGTTGTCGGACACCTTGGCGGCCTCCTGTGCACAGGCCCTGGCATTACATTGGGTTGCCCATTTCGGCGTCCCGGCTATCATCACTACCAACCAGGGCGCCCAGTTCACCTCGTCCCTCTGGGCCGCGCTTGCGCAGCTGTTTGGGTCCCGCTTGCAGCAGACCACCGCCTATCATCCCCAAGCTAACGGGATGGTAGAGCGCTTCCACCGACAGCTGAAGGCGTCCCTCTGTGCCCGCCTGACCGGCCCTGACTGGGCCGACCAGCTGCCTTGGTTCCTCCTTGGCATTCGCACGGCCCCTAAGTCTGATCTGGGTACTTCCTCGGCGGAACTCGTCTACGGCTCGCCCCTGCGGGTGCCGGGTGACATTCTTCCCTTGTCCTCCCCCCTGCCATCGTCCATCCCGTCAATTTTGGCTTCTCTCCGGGCTCGGGTAGGTTCCCTGGCCCCAGTCCCGGCCTCCAGTCACGGGAGTACCGCAGTGCACGTACCGGCGGACTTGCAGGACTGCGAGTTCGTTTTCCTCCGGTGGGATTCCCACCGCCCCCCTCTGCAGCCGGTCTACCAGGGCCCGTTCCAGGTGCTGAAAAGGGGGACGGTCACCTTCCCTTTACAAGTGGGCACCCGACAGGAGCTCGTCTCTGTCTCCCGGCTGAAACCGGCCCACTTGGACCAGGACCGTCCCGTGCTGGTGGCCCAACCTCCTCGCCGGGGCCGACCGCTGGCCGTCCCACCTGGTTCCCCAGCTGCGTCTCTTCTCCCACCGCTCAGGCCTCTGCTGCCCACGGCTGTGTTTACTCTGCCCCCTCCAGCCGCGCCCCCATCGCCTACACCTGCAGGGTCCCCCCTCCCTCCCCCTCCAGCGGCGCCCCCATCGTCTTCACCGGCGGGGCCCTCCCCGCCTCCTTCGTCGCTGGCGGTACCGGCCTCCCCTCTCCTTACGCATTCAGGTCGGGCGGTCTGGGCGCCCATGAGGTACGGTACCGAGGCTTCTGGGGGGGTTCATGTAGGGACATAGGGATTGGCTGGGAGAGTTCGAACCCTCAGATTGGCTAGCGAGGTCACCAGGTGTGCCAGCGCGGGAGAGATAGTCAGTCTAGCGTTGAACTCCGTTTTGGTAAGACGTTAGGTAGTTGTCTACAGTTTGAGTGTTGCGATTGTCACGGAGTTTTTGGGCCATGCAATAAACTTCGTCTGCAACATCCATCCGCTATCAGACTCGCTACAACCTTAAATATTACATTTGTCTTTCATGTGCCATAAAAATATATTAGATTGTTTCATATATCATTATGATATGGAGTGTTTCATTAAATAGAAACCATTTAATTATCTCTCCGTCTTCACCGACACCAAAATCCACCACCTTTCAGATATGAGTCTACCATATTCTGGGATTAAAGATGCAACAGAAACCCACGCATCTCTCTAAATTGCGCAGAATTTTGTGATAATTCTAATAGGACTGCCCATCATATTTATTGCAGTGAATTAATAAAGAACAAATGCCCCAACTGCATTTGTTGTAGGAAGGAACTGCAGATGCTGGTTTAGACCGAAGGTAGACACAAAATGTTGGAGTAACTCAGCGGGACAGGCAGCGTCTTTGGAGAGAAGGAATGGGTGACATTTGGGGTCGAGACCCTACTGCAGTCCCGACTGCATGTGATTGTGATGGGCCCATGTGATTTGGGTTTGGATGACGTTCTATGTGAATTAGTTAAATTACAAACAAAAATAGTCTTGATCAGTCACATCTCTCAGATTACTGCTATGAGTATTATAGATTTCAACTAGCAGTGTTTTCAACTACTTTTTGACTGTTAAACACCTTTAAGGCCATAGTTTAAGAGATGTGATGAACTAATGTCCCTACAACCATTTGGAATGGTTAAGCAGTCTTCAACAATTGTTTCTTACTGTAATCGCTTTAATCTAGCAAGTTAGTTATTCTTTGATGCGATTTAACTTCTTTCTCCTAAATGTGGGAACATATCTGCCATAATGTAAAAACTGCAAACATAGTTTGAAGCTTCCACAAAATACTTTTTCCATGAATGCAGCGGGACATAAACAATGCCTTACATATTGCAGTCATGTCCAGACAGTAGGGGGAAGCAGAGATGTATTCAATGACTCAAAGGCAAAATCTTAACCTTTACTGATAGCTGGCAGTCGATGGCTCCATCAGCTCTCTGCTGCTGCTGTGGCTGCACAGATTTATCCTGGACTGATTTACCAAAAAATAGGCACATGTCTCCTGTACAGCAGTGTAGGAAAATAACTGCAGGTGCTGGTACAAATCGAAGGTATCACAAAATGCTGGAGTAACTCAGCAGGTTAGGCAACATCTCTGGAGAGAAGGAATGGGTGACGTTTCGGGTCGAGACCCTTCTTCAGACCCTTCTTCTCCTGCACATCAGTAATCTGCGTAAAAGTCTGGATATTTTTGATATATGCTCAGAAGTATTCTCATTGTTCACTCTGTTTATGTGATAATAATAAAGATTAAACCATCTTGGCAGGCAATGGAGAGATATGGACTATATGCAGGCAGATAAGAGTCTTGGCATCAAGTTTGGCACAAACATTGTGGGCCAAATGCCCAGTTACAGTTTTATGTTCTATGTCCTATCACATTTATATGCATATATTTATTCTATTATGTATAAACCGTTAATTTTGCTGATTTTTGCTTTGTCTACATGAGAGAGTGTTAACTATTAGGAAAAGTTGGACAAACTTGGATTGTTTTCTCCGGAACATCAGAGATTGAGGGGAGACCTGATGGAAGTATATAAAAATTATGAGAGGCATAGATATGGTAAACAGTCAGAACATTTTTCCCATGGTGGAGATGTCCAATACTAGTGGGTGTAGGTTTAAGGTTAGAGGGGAGAAGTTTGTAGGAGATTTGTAAGGCATGTTTTTTTTACGTAGAGAGTGATGGGTGACTGGAGCATACTGCCAGGGATGGTGGTGGAGGCAGACAAGATGGTGACATTTAGGAGGCTTTTAGAAAGGCACATGGATATGCAGGGAATGGAGGAAAATGGACCACGTGCCGGCAGAGAGGATTAACAGCATCAAGTTCAGTACAGACATTGTGGCTGAAGAACCTGTTTCTGTGCTGCACTGCTAAATGGATGTTCTATTGGTTTGTTTTAGTAATGTATGTAACGCATGTTCATCTTTCTTTATGACATTGAAGGAGGCCATTCACTCGATCAAGTTTATTACCATTCTCAGAGCAACCCTATTTATTTCTCTGTGACATATTACATGATAGAAGTATATAAAATTATGAGAGACGTACACGTGGGAGAAAGTCAGAACCTTTTGCCCAGGGTGGGAATGTCAAAGATGAGAGGGTTTCTTTGGAACCACCTCTATATTACTTTAGTTTAGTTTAGAGATACAGCGTGGAAACAGGCCCTTTGGCCCATCGGGTCTGCGCCGACCAGCGATCCCTGCATATTAACACTATCCTACACACACGAGGGACATTTTTTACATTTACCAAGCCAATTTACCTACAAACCTTTACGTCTTTGGAGTGTGGGAGGAAACCGAAGATCTCGGAGAAAACCCACGCAGTCACGGGGAGAACGTACAAACTCCATACAGACAGCACCTGTAGTCGGGTTCTAACCCAGGTCTCCGGTGATGAAAGCGCTGTGAGGCAGCAACTCTACCACTGCGCCACCGTGCCGCCCCTATATTAGGGATTTACAGCAGCCAATTAATCAGCAATTCTTTTGCAAGTGGGAAGAAATGAAGGGATCCAGGGAACACCTCTGCTGCCACAGGGAGAACATACAAACTCCACACCGACAGCACCAGAAGTTGCGATCGGACCCAGGCTGAGGGAGCGAGGAGACAGCAGCACTACCTGCTGCACCACTGTGCCACCCTTCACTGCCTACGTTTTCCAAATGATGTGTCCTATTCATATTGCAGCAATTTAATAACAAATAAAACAATAACAAATGTGTTCTCATCTGCACTAAAAATACAGCAAAAGAGTCCAGCTGGTGCAATACATGTTATGTAACTTCTGAGTCAGGAGTGTTTAATTGTCATATGTACTGCCAATGGAATAGTGAGATTCTTACTTGCAGCAACATAACAGGTCTGTAAACACAATACACACAAATAATGTAATAAACAAATATTGAATAAATTAATAACCCAATACTCATGCAAAAAAGACCAAAGCCTTTGCAATTTCATAGTTTCTAGTTGAGGTTAGTGTTGTGTAGTTTTCAAGATCCTGATAGTTGTTTGGAAGAAACTATTCTTAAGCATGGTGGTCACAATTTTCAGACTCCTGGAACTTCTTCCCTATAGTAGGAGTGAGATGAGAGCGTGGCCAAGAAGGTATGGGTCTTTGTTGAGATGAGGAAGGGTCTCAACCCAAAACATCAATCATTCCTTCTATCCAGAGATGCTGCCTGTCCTGCTGAGTTACTCCAGCATTTTGTGTCGATCTTGGGTCTTTGATAATGCTGGCTGCCTTTTTGAGTCAGCGCCTTCTACAGATCCCCTTGATGATGGGGAGGTCAGTCCCCGCGATGAGCCAAGTAGTGGCCATCACTGTTTGTAATCTTCGTTTCTGGGCATTTGAGTTGGTGAAATGTGCCATGATGGTATTTTTATGAAGTGGTTGAAATTTTAATGCAACTAATGGATGTGGGTAAATTTTGCACAGTCAGTTGCTGCTAAATACTTAAGAGGTGTGAAAGCTACCACTTCAAGCAGCACCTCAGTGAGACATGAGACAGATCAGTAAGAGCTCAGTGACTAATCCTGATTAGCTACTGCTGAAAATAGCTAAGCAGTTTAATGATTCTGGCTGCTTTGCTGTTTTGTTTGTTCGATGGTTCTATGGTTTGTTTGTTGTTCCTGCACCATGGGTCATTAGAAGGTTTCATAAATTACCTTTTACTTCGAGTCATACAGCACTGAAACAGGCCATTCTGCCCAACCTCTCCATACCATAATAAAATACTTACAATATCCATGCTCATACCACCCTCCTGATTTATAGTGGGCAGCTGTGTTTAGTGGAGAAAAGGGCACAAAAGCCTTCTTTTTTCACTTTGGCATTTTTCAGGATCTTGGCATCAGATTTAGTTTTTTTAAGGTTTAAGTTTAGAGATACAGCATGGAAACTGGCCCTTTGGCCCATTGGGTCCGCACCGACCAGTGATCACCAATACACTAGGGACATCTTACATCTTACACATTACACATTATACGTCTTACCTATTAGGGACGATTTACAGAAGCCAATTAACCTACAAACCTGCACGTCTTTGGAATGTGGGAGGAAACCAGAGCACCTGCAGAAAACCCACGCGGGCGCAGGGAGATCGTACAAACTCCATGCAGACGGCACCCGTAGTCAGGATCGAACCCGAGTCTCTGGAGGCTGCAAGGCAGCAACTCTATAACTGCACCACTGTGCTGGCCAAATGACATTTTAGGCCATCTCTAACTATCCATATTTTAATTGAGACACAAGAGATTGCAGATGTTGGAATCTTGAGCAAAAGACAAACTGCTACATCAGTCAGGACTCTTCTCCAGATTTATTTAAATTGAGTTGTGTAAGAATTAGCCACGTGGGGCGGGTCACGTTTTCAGCCAGACTGGGTAAGGATTGCAGATTTCCTTTGCCAAAAGACAGTGGTGAAGTAGATGGAACAACAAGAGTCTTCTGTCTGAAGAAGGATGTTGACCCAAAACATTATTCATCCATTCCCTCCGAAGTTGGTAAATTCCCAGTTCATATTATTTTCTAGTCAATGTTGACCCACTCCTCTGTCCAAGTTCAAATGTTGGCAAGCCTCTTGCAGCATGAAGGCATGGATTTTCTGTTTGTCAATGTCAGTTTAGTTTAGTTTATAGTTTATTTTAGTGTTGTGTTTAGTTTAATGTTTTGTTTAGTTTAGTTTAGATTAGTCAGGTTTAGTTGCATGGAAAAGGCCCTACGGCCTATTGATTGAGCCATGCTGATCATGTAGAACTAGGTCTACATTATTCTACTTTCTCATCCACACATCGTTGGGATGTGGGAGGAAACCAGAGCACCTCGGACATGCAAACTGGACAGACAGCACCCATGGTCAGGATTAAACCCGTGTCTCTGGTATTGTGATGCAGCAACTCTACCAGCTCCTCCACTGTGTCGAGTTCATAATCAGCATCCGGAAGAACCTCCCAGGAGTGAGGACCACTGATCTGAAACACCGTCCACATCCCCTGGAGCTGCTGTTGATATACTATGGTGACTGAAATGGAGCTCAGACAGTGAACTGTCAGAGAGTGAAGGTTTTATGTGATTTTCACCGAGAGTTGACCATTGTGATCTTTCCTGATTGTCACATGCTATTGGTACATTCAGGGAGTGATACTCCATCTTTCTTTGCGAGTAGAGCCTGTAACGTCACACCTGAACAGCCGCATCATTTCCTAAAGGCTTTAGGATGTCCACGGTCTGGGCAAATCCTGGTTACCAGAGCAGACACTGAAATAATGTTCAAAGAGGATTGACATCACACGTGTGAAAATTCTTGTGTGACACACAAGAACTTTGGATGTTGGAATATTGAGCAAAACACAAAGTGCTGGAGGAACTCAGCATGTTAGGGAGCATGTGCGGAGGGAACGCACCAAGAAAGGTCCCGACTCTAAATGCTGTCTGTCTCTTTCCTCCACAGATATTGCCTGACCTTCTGAATTCCTCCAGCACGATGAGTTTTTCTCGTGGGATACTTACTATTGCATAATTGAATGTGGCAAGTATTACAAGCTACACTATAATGTTTTGATCACAAATTAAATCAAAGTTGTGCGCCAAGTTTGACTGATTCTGTCAGTAGTATGAGTAGTGAACAGCGTATTGTCTGATTTTAGCTATCTGCTCTGTAAAAGGAATTGAGTGACTCCTGTCCCATAAGATGAAAACTATCCTTTTGGATGTTAAACTGGTGAGGACTTAAAGATGAGGAGAAATGAGCAGCAGGAAGGAATCAATGAGATTGGTTTGGGAGCGCAAGTTAATTTGATGATTCAAATGGCCTCTTTCAATGCTGAAATGGAACATGAGGAAAGGGACGATGAAGACATTTGGAACGTAGTTTGTGGTGGAAAAAATCATTTAATGTGAAGAGGATGAATATATCCTGTGACCGAAGAAGGAATGAGTGGACAACCATTTGTTTTCTCTTTCTATCGAAGCTGCCTGACTGCTATTTCCATCATTTTCTGTTTTTGTTTTGATTACGCTTTATGTAACATACAAGGCTAATTCTTCACAAGAGTCTATCATGATTTCAAAGCACCCACGCACAACTGACATTTTATACGCGGTCATTTGTATTAATTCACTCCAGTCCATCTCCATACCACAACACAGAATAAAAAATGGATCTTTTTCAGCAAAATATTTTTATTGCTGACGGTATCTTACAATTATAGTGCATTAACACTTTACAACCTGTTGCAGAAGAAATATTTATAAGCACAAGCCAGAGTTGCAACAGGAGAGAATTCGCAGGCAAATATGTAAAGGACTTTGTAAAGAAATCTGTAAAGCCATGGTGAAGGGAACAGTTATGTGGCAATATGAAGCATTTGTATTTTAAAGAAGTTGCATAATGGCCCAGGAATTCCCTGGCACCCGTGCAGTAGAGCCCTCCCCACATCTGCCTGTCACATTTTAACCTCAAACCCCATCCCAGAATTGCAGGCACAAGATCATCTGCTTCATCCAAGGTAGACACAAAAGTGCTGGAGTAACTCAGCGGGACAGGCAGCATCTCTGGAGAGAAGGAATGGGTGACTTTTCGGGTTGAGACCCTTCTTCAGACTGATGTCGGGAGTGGGCGGGCAGGGGTAGAATGTGGTTGGTAGTAAGACAGTAAGACTGGTGGGAGAACTCGGAAGGGGGAAGGGATGGAGAAAGAGGGAAAGCAAGGGCTATTTGAAGTTCGAGAAGTCAATGTTCATACCGCTGGGGTGTAAGCTACCCAAGCGAAATATGAGGTGTTGTTCCTCCAATGTGCGCTGGATCACATTCTGACAATGGAGGAGTCCCAGGACAGAAAGGTCAGATTGGGAATGGGAGGGGAGTTAAAGTGCTGAGCAACTGGTAGATTAAGGCGGACTGAGCGGAGGTGTTCAACGAAACGATCGCCGAGCCTGAGCTTGGTTTCGCCAATGTACAGAAGGTGACACCTGGAACAGCGGATACAGTAGATGAGGTTGGAGGAGGAGCCTCACCTGGAAAGACTGTCAGGGTCCTTGGATAGAGTCGAGGGGGGAGGTAAAGGGATAGGTGTTGCATGTCCTGCGGTTGCAGGGGAAAATATCTGTGGGGGGAGGGGGGGGCAGGTTTGGGTGGGAAGGGACGAGTTGACTCAGGAGTTGCGGAGGGAACTCTCTCTGCGAAAAGCAGAAAGGGATGGAGATGGGAAGATGTGGCCAGTAGTGGGATCCCGTTGGAGGTGGCGAAAGTGTTGGACGATTATATGCTGTACGCGACAGCTGATGGGGTGGAAGTTGAGGACAAGGGGGACTCTGTCATTGTTGTGAATGGGGGAAGGGGAGCAAGAGCAGAGCTGCGGGATATCGAGAAGACCCTAGTGAGAGCCTCATCTATAATGGAAGAGGGGAACCCCCGTTGCCTAAAGAATGAGGACATCTCGGATGATCTCGTATGGAAAACCTCATCCTGGGTGCAGACACGGCGTAGACGGAGGAATTGGGAGTGGTGGATAGAGTCTTTACAGGAAGCAGGGTGAGAAGTAGTGTAGTCTAGATACTTGCTTCATCCAGGTGGTTATAAAACGCTGCATTGGCTCATTAGTGCCCATCCTGAACCACCAGTCGGAATATCACATCAGCCCCCTCTGAGAGCCTTTAAGGAGAACAAGACAAATCTCAGAGCTCCGACCAAACCTTGCTTGAAATGAGGGTAGTCAAAAGATCCACCGGATCTCCACTCCACAGCAATAGAACATGAGGGATCTCCAAATCTTTCTTTGTTCCCCATCTTTCCACCCCATTCCTTTACCCCATATGGAAAATCGACTTTGCTATCCTTTCTCGGAAGCTCACGTATTTGGAAGCTCATGGGCTACGCAATATATTCCCCAGTTTTCGTTTATTCACAGGATGTGTTCATCTCTGCCAATGTCCTATAGATGAAGCTGTAATTGTGGGTTTGCAACAATGTGGTGAGAGCCAGATTGAGGGGGAATGGTGATTTCTTTATCCTGAAGAACCTTGGCGATCTAGATTAGTTTATATGAAAATTCCAAATCACGATTACTGTTGCTCAAACTAGCTTTTCTAAATTAAAGTCCAGTTAGACTCAATTGCTTGAGTTTAATCTGCTCTGCTGCATGGTAGGATTCAAGCCTATGTCCTTGGATCAATAGCCCAGAATTCTGGCTGCTGCTCCAATGACCTAACCATTGTGGTACCAACCCCTTGTTCATTATGAACCAGGAAAACTGTACAATAAGACAGAGCTTAATGCTTGATGAAATCAATTCTTGAAAGCTATGATAAATTGTGTACAATACCTCCGCATGGGAAGGGACAATGCAGGGATCACTCAGGGATGAAAAATCGAAATGTAAGACAGTAACGACTGAGAAACAGTGAACAACTTCTGATCTGTAAATTTGTTGGCCATTTGGCCTGGCAATTTTTCAAACACTTCAATCTTTCTCTGCAATTGAACCTCTTGAAGGAAATTTCTTGTCAAATGAATGTTACTCACGAAAACCCGAGATAACTACTCAACAGAATCACTGATTTTTAAACTCTGGACCATTGTCTTCTAAAGGTGGTATTTTAAAATATATATATCTGTTCTGCAACATAGAAACATGAAATATTTGATTAGCTTCATTTAACACAGTGTATTTTTCCGATCCATTTCTTTCCAATACTTAATGTCACATTAGTTACTTTTGCCTCAATAGGTTTTAAGCATTTTTATACCCGAGTTCAAAATGGCATTTTTGTTGTACACAAGAAATTACATTATTTCTTCATTCTCCAGAATCTCTGCATTACTCTTCTGCAATCCTGTACTTTCCAGTATTATTATGTCCCTGTTCTTTGGCACAGGAATGATTTATATTATCCCAGTATAGATTGATTGTGGGCAGGCAATTTGACTCTATTTCTTTTGCCTGCTGTATAGCCTTTGCACTGCCTGGTGGCATCTGGACCTCGAATGTCATGTCAAATTTGTTATAGTGAACTCGGAACGCACCTTTCTCCAAGGAGATGCAAGACTCAAAGCGGTGACCCCAAAGAATCTCATCTTCTTTGTAAGATGTCCTAGCTTGGCAGGTCATTCCTGTAAGGAGACACAAAGTAAAGAGCCATCCCTTCAATCACACCATTGCACGCCCTTTGATCATGCTCCATCGTTCAATGTCCTGGTCCATCATCTACTGAAACTCCATTTAAATGTTCACACATATTATGTTAATTCTAATAATGCAACAGGGATAGAGTACAAAATTTAGGACACATTGTTTTAATTATTTAAGACTTTGGTGATTTCATATCTTGAGTATTGTATGCAATTTTGGCCAGTTTACCTAAATAATGACCTATTGGCCTTTGGGGCAATGCATTTGGTTTCTATGGTGAGACAAACACTAGCGTAAAGATACATTGAATAGAATTAGTCTCTAATTTCCAGAGGAATGAGAAGTGATCATATTGTATTAAATAAAAATTCTTAAAAAACTTAACATAGTAAATAGTTTATAGAATTACTTTCTACTAGCTTGAAAGTTTAGACAAAAGGGGTTATCATTTCAAGATGAGTTGTTGGCTATTTGGTACAAAAATGAAGAGAAATTTCTTCATTTCAACAGAATGTTGTGCGTCCTTGGAATTTTATATTCCAAAAGTCTGGAAATGGTCTGTGGATGAATAGTTTCAATATTGAAATTGATAGATTATTGGGCACTCAGAGCTCTCTGAACCTTATAAACTCCAAACAATAAATGGTGGGCCTCCTTAGTATATTAGCACACCACAGCATACACATGATAGGAATTAATCTAGTTGCATCTCCCTTTCCCTCGTCCTTCCTTAGTCTAAAACTGCACCCAGTACACCAATCTATCACACTGACCAGACTCCCCACCGTTAACTTCATCTACACTTCATGCTTCTTCGGGAAAGCAGCCAACATAATCCGAGACCTTTCCCACCCAGGTCATTCTTTCTTCTCCCCACTCCTATTGGGCAAGAAGATACAGAAGGTTGAAAGCAAGCAAAGCAAGATTCAGAAACAGCTTTCCGTCTGTTATTAGGCTTCTGAACAGTCCTTCCATAAGCTAGAGTACAATTTAATTCTCCTCTACCTTATTGCAGACATTGGATTTTGTCTCTGGAACTCTTGTGCTATTATGCTGTGAACTATATCTACCCTCTGTATCTTTCCCTTTGCTCTAACTATTGTACTTGAGTCTACCTTTATTGCTTTACACATGACAATAATAAGTCTAAACCTCAACCTACCCAGGCCTATATAATTACAATTGTATTTCCTTACTCCTTTATTTTTGACTTAACAATTGTTCTTCTCCACCCTCTCAAACCACAGGAGGTAACGTTTGCTAAGACAATGATATATAATGGGCAATGCAGGATTAGACTCCTGAGATTAATGAACTGTAAAACCATCAGGGGATTTGGGAAGAGGGCAGGCAAGTAGAGTTGAGGCAGAAGATCAATACTGACCTTACTCAATGCTAAAATGGGCTCTAAGTGACTCAGGAGGTCTGTTTTTCCCCCCAAATGCACCTATTCCCCTTGCAAGATAAACTCCATAAATGTATGCTCAAATATGCACCATGCTGTGCTACACATTGTACATGAAGCGGTCAAGAGAGAGAGTGTAACGAACCTGTAGATTCAACGATGCCTTCCAGGATCACAATGATTTCAAACTGTTCTCTCTTCAAAGAGTCTGCAGACATTTCCCAGAAAGGACTGCTCTCATTTATATCATGGGTTATGGTCTGTGGTTCCACCAGGAAGAGTCGGTCTTTCCCTGTGTCGTAGCCAAGATTAATTTCTGTTTGCTCCAGAGGTATGAATTCACCTTCTTTTGTTTGCCTAGATTTGATGAGCTTGGCTCTTAGCTTTGCATCAACCATGTGGCTGTCCCGTAGGTCACCGACCCTGAACATCAGGCAAAAGCACTCATCTCTGGGTGATATCACAGCATACTTGCTGAACTTCAGAGTCTCGGCTCGCTTCTTGGGCCGTGAGATCTTCACAAACACACATCCCACCATCATGGCGTCGATCATGGAGCCAACGATGCACTGAGCTATGAGTAAAATGACCCCTTCCGCACAATTTGAAGTCACCATGCGGGTGCCATAACCAATTGTCCTTTGACTTTCAATAGAGAGCAGCAAGGCAGAGATGAAGCCATCCACGTTATCAAAGCAAGGTTTCCATTTCACATCCCCCACATGGTTGATGTCACCTCTAAAGTAAGCGTCTAAGAAGTAAAGAATTCCAAAGGTCATCCAGGTCACAAGGTAACACATCGAGAAGACCACGAGGAACCAGCGATACTTCAGGTCCACTATTGTAGTGAAAAAGTCAAGCAGGAATCTCTGCCTTTCCTGAATGTTACCAAGATTCACTTGGCATTTGCCATCTTTCATTACGTATCGTTGTCGCTTCTGTTGATTTGAAATACTGAAGAGTTGCCTGGTGTCATCTATCAGTTTGCACCGCTGCTTTGGTGATGTGGAATCAGATAAGACATTTCTTGTTGAAGGTCGTAAATTGCTTTTATGATTTGGGAGGTTGTGTAGATTGCCAGCTTGTGGTGGGACCCACTTGGAGTTGATATCTGGTACCGTTTTCTCTCTGGGTAATATTCGATGACGTTTGTAACGTTCATCCACATCGGTGGGTGCACTGAAGCTGGGCTTTACAGCTGAGTTGGGTGCAGGTGGCTGCCAGTTTAGATCTGGACTGGAAATATGGAGGAGAGCTGAAGCACTGTTGGTTGCATGGGCTTCACAGTCCTTGTAGTCTAAGTTTGAAATGTTGCTCATTCTCCCTGAAGCTGCTGAATTCCTACATTGTGGAGATTGTGGCATTTCTTCTATCGCGGGTATCAACTTGGTTTCTGACTGCATGGGAGAAATTATTGAAATATTTGTAGTTTGCCTTAAAAATTGTTCTCCACTCCCAACTCTTGGTTGCTCCCAAATAGAACAGCCAATATATTAACATGAACTATATGGAGCAGTTAGTAGAATCATACAAAATACACCATGTAAACAGGTCCTTCAACCCACCTGAAGTCCAGTCTGATCATCAAGCACCAACTTACATTAATCCTATTTAATTCTCTCCTCATTCCTATCACATCCCCCTAAGTTCTATCACTCACCTATGTGTTGAGGGCAATTTGCAATGGCCAGTTGACTTTAATTGTCCAATATATGATCAATCACCTATGATACAGTTCTCCCATTGACCAATCTACAAAGTAGTCTAAACTGTTGATTCTAATATTTCATGTCAATTCAAATGCTGTGCAATAACTCTAACCTGTAACGTCATTTTGGGGGTGACTGAGGATGCTGAGGGTAAAGCAAAATGGGCAACAATAAATCAGTAGCTCTCTTAATGAGCTCAGAAGTTCCACTTTTCTGTCACCGTTGAGAGCAGTGCAGTACAGGACATATACAGGATTACACTGAATGATTGGCACAGAATTGGGTTATTTGTTCCAACAAGTTCATGCTGGCATTTCTGCTCTACTCAAATCTCCCTTCATTTCTATCCAATTTTATCAGCAGAAGAAAATAAAGAACACAAAGTTCTGGAGTAACTCGGTGAGTCAGGTAAGACATGGACAAGCAACAGTGTCCCAACCTGAAACATCGCTAATCCATTCCCACCACAGATGCTGCATGACCCACTAAGTTAGTCCAGCACTTTGTGTCTTTTATTTCTAAATCACCATCTGCTGTTCCTTGACTCCATTTTATCAGCATAATTGGGCAGAAGTGATGGGAGGTGTACATGGTGTCCCTGTAGTTCTCCGTGTCTCCACTTTATCAGCATAAACCTCTATTCTATCCTCCACAAATACTTATTTTTCCTTTCCACGAATATATCTGTGTTATTCACTTTAAGCACCCACTGTGATAGTGAATTTTTCATTCTTTGAAGTTGACTCTTTGGATAGTGCTTTCTTCTGAATTCTGAACTGTCTGCTAACCTTGGCCACTGGTAATAGCCCTTCTGCTCAAGTGGAAAGGTTTCCTTATATCCTTTCTGTCAAAACTTTATATCTTTTAAAGGTTTTTTCAGTTTGGTAAACATAGATTTCCAAACTTTCATGACAGCAACATTGACTCTTTAGGGTATGTATTTTTGATTTACAAAGCTATTTTTCACAATAGCAAATAGTGCACTGCTCTTCCTATATGAATACACGGTGTCAAAATACTCATAATACATCTCACCCAGCCTCTGGGATTTCTGAAATTTCACTTTACACAAAGGTTTCACTTTACCAGGATTGTTTCCATTCTATAATTCAAGCAAAAGGATGTTTCATGTCCCAACTCAGCTGTATTTTTTCAAGAGACCCATCCATATCCTAGTCTGCTGCTGTCTAATGGAAAGTTAGGCAGCCAACCCAATTTACAGTACAACAGAAAGAAAGTTAATAGGGTGATGGGGCTATTAGATTTTGATTACGAGTGTAAAAACACATAAGAACATCAGAAATTGTACTTACCACTGCACTTTCAGTTTTATTGCCACCAATTGTAAAACCTAATTTGTGATCCTGGATTAGATCAACCAATTTAGAAATAGTTGAGCTTAAGTTTTCTAAACGGATAATAACATCAGAAATACATGCATGAATGGGAGTAATCTTATTGACGCTGCTTTGAAGTTAGTGATATTGTTGAATTTGTACAGCAATTCCACTTTACTGCTCAATCTCCATTCCTTTCAAATATGTCGATCACATTCTTGCATCATCATTACTCAACAGGCCAACATGGGAAAGTAGGAAAAATATTTTTATATCAAACTACACATCTTAATTGTCAAATTTGTCTATTGATCAAATAGTCAATAATTTATAATGGAGTTAAAATAAATACAATATGCGGTAGATTATTCAATGATACGGACTGCTTCTCATTTAACTGGAACAACTACAAGTAGATTTACCAACCATGACTGAAAATGTTCCATATCGACCTGCATCCATCACAAGCCTTGGGAGATATGCCAACATGTGCTTGCCTTTAGGAGTTTGAGCTGGAGGTAAGGAGTTTCGACGGTTTCTGTTCTCCTTGTAATTAGTTGGCGTGGAGTTAATGCACTGATAAGCATAGGCATCATTGTCTCTGTACAGATCCATGCTGCAGCTCATCGTGGTCGTTTTCATGGTAGATGTTACTGCAATATACAACACATAGTAATGCCTCCCTCACTCGAGATGAATAAAGAGCTCCCCTTGTTATTTTAGAATCAACTAGATGAAATACTTTGGAGATGATCTCTCCGTTTTAAATGAGTAAAGTGAACATTCTTTGGTATATGTTTTGTTTTCTGGTAGCGAGGAGAGTGAAATAGCGAGGAGAGTGAAAACCTGAAATAAAGAAAGATAGAAAATGGTTGAAATGCGCAGCAGGTCAGGCAGCATCAAAGGAGAGAAAATCAGAGTTAGTGTTTCAGGTTCATGTCAACAGAACAAATGAAAGGTCATTTGACCCGAAGTGCAATATTTGGTTCTATCTTTATAGTAGTTTCAGGAATTCACAAAGTTAGACATGTGCTATTTTTTAGATTTAGATTTTTTAGATTACCATATCATATCATATATATACAGCCGGAAACAGGCCTTTTCGGCCCACCAAGTCCGTGCCGCCCAGCGATCCCCGTACATTAACACTATCCTACACCCACTAGGGACAATTTTTACATTTACCCAGCCAATTAACCTACATACCTGTACGTCTTTGGAGTGTGGGAGGAAACCGAAGATCTCGGAGAAAACCCACGCAGATCACGGGGAGAACGTACAAACTCCTTATAGTGCAGCACCTGTAGTCAGGATCGAACCTGAGTCTCCGGCGCTGCATTCGCTGTAAAGCAGCAACTCTACCGCTGCACTACCGTGCCACCCAGATTTAGAGATACAGCGCGGAAACAGGCCCTTCGGTCCACCGAGTCCGCGCCGCCCAGCGATCCCCGCACACTAACACTATCCTACACACACTAGGGACAATTTTTACATTTACCCAGTCAATTAACCTACATACCTGTACGTCTTTCTAGTATCATCATCAGGTTTGTTGTGTTTTTGGTAGTTACAGTTATTAAGTAACTCTGGACCCCTGCACATACCATCTTTGACTGTAAATAATTTAACACATAGTGCCATTCTTTTTTCTACATGAAGAAAAGAGAAATTCTCTCGGGAGGTTTGGATATTTTAATTTTCTCTCAATAAGGTGCTTTTAAAAATATAATCCCTTTTTGAAGGAAATACTGAGGTAGATGATGAAAAGCTTGGTGCAGTTTCTAATTTTAACTCGATCTTGATGCCCATCTAAACTAGTCCCATTTGTGAATGTTTGACCCATATGTCTCTGTCTTTCCTATCATGTACCTGTTTAAATGTCTTTTAAAAGTTGTTGTTGAACCTGCCTCAACCACTTTCTCTGGCAGCTCATTCCATATACGTACCACTCTCTATGTGAAAAAGTTGCCCCCTGGGTACCTATTAAATCCTATTTCACTTTAAACCTAGACCCTCAAGTTCTTGATTCCCCATCATCGGAAAAAGACGATGCGCATTCACCCTATTTATGATTTTATTTCACCTCTATGTGATCACCCCTGAGTATCCTGTGTTTCAAGGAACCTAACTTGCCCAACCTTTCCCCATAATCCAGTTTGACTCGTCAACATTCTTGTAAAGCTTTGCAGCTTAATAGCATCCTTCCAATAGTACGGTGACCAAAACGGAACACAATACTCCAAATGCAGCCTCATAAATATTTTCTATAAACTGCAACATAACATTACAAATACTCATTTCACCCACTATCGCACTAAACCGCCCACCTATCCTCCTCCTCGCCGTCCCCTTCGATCTATATCCCTCCGTCTGGCTTTACATTTCACCCCTATTCTCTCCTTATTTGACATCCTTTTGTCTTCTTTTCATCACAAGCCTTTACTCACATCTGCCTATTGAAGCCCCCACGCCCCCTTACCTGCATTAACGGGCTTTGTCCCACCCCCATCTCTTTTCCAGCTATGTCCCTCCTACTACAATTGGTCTGAAGAAGGATCGCCTGTCCGTATCATGAAGTGATGCTGCCTGAACAGCTGAGTTACTCCAGCACTTTTCTTTGTGCTATTGTATGTTCTTCTTTAGTACCTGCACTAATGTACAGCACTTTGGTCAATGTGGTATAAGAAAATAACTGCAGATGCTGGTACAAATCGATTTATTCACAAAATGCTGGAGTAACTCAGCAGGTCAGGCAGCATCTCGGGAGAGAAGGAATGGGTGACGTTTCGGGTCGAGACCCTTCTTCAGACTGATTTCACAAAATGCTGGAGTAACTCAGCAGGTCAGGCAGCATCTCGGAAGAGAAGGAATGGATGACGTTTCGGGTTGAGACCCTTCTTCAGACTCTTCTTCAATGTGGGTTGTGTTTAAATGTGCTATACAAATAAAATTGACTTGATTTGACTTTATAAACTAGCATCTGCAATTTCTTGTGTCTTCTATCCGCAATGCCCTGATTGGTGACTAACTGCCTTCTTCACCATCTACAATTTGAAGTTCACCAGAATATTAATTTGTTTAGAAGGCACTGACAAGGAACCCATATTAGAACCTTCTCCGTTAGTGCAATGGTGCTAAGGCATACTTGGAAACACAGTTTGTGGAATGCCATCCATCCCGAGAAAGCACTGTTGGACCCCAGTAGGATTCTGTGCAGCAACACCCCCTTGGGTAGAGAAATTCAAAGCTTTTTCATCATCTCATTTTTTTCCCACTCATCACCGCTTAAGGGACTGGGCCAAGGGGAGAGAGAAAAGATATGAGAGAGGAAGTGATAAACAGATTGGTCAGGTACAACTGGGTCATAAATCTTGGGGAAGTCATGGTGGCGCATGTAAAGGACATGTAAAATTACTGCCTTAAAGCGCCAGAGACCCGGGTTTGATCCTGACTACGGGTGCTGCCTGTATGGAGTTTGTACGTTCTCCCTGTGACTGCGTGGGTTTTCTCCGGATGCTCCGGTTTCCTCCCACACTCCAAAGACGTACAGGTTTGTAAGATAATTGGCTGTGGTAAAGATTGTAAATTGTCCTGAGTGTGTAGAATAGTGCTAGTGGATCGCTGGTCTGCGTGGACTCGGTGGGCTGAAAGGCCTGTTTCCGCACTGTATCACTAAACTCAACTAAGCTAAATCTCTGACCTGAATAAGGTCCACTACCCTATTCTGTGCCCACAACACCAGATTGTGTCCTGCAAAACCACAAAATAATTATTTTCACATCAGTGGAATCTTGTGTCGTTCTTCTAAATGCAAGAGAACAGAAGCATTAAATATCTCCGCATGTCACAAATGCGCCATGAAAGGAATTAATTAGGTGAATCTTCTCTCCCTTCCCTCCGTCATAAGTATGTCCACCTTTGGGAGGATGACCAGAACTGTACGCAATATTCCAATTATGGCATCACCAGGGCTCTCTATCTATTCTTGACCTGAAATCCTCTTGCAGGAGACCATTTCAATGACGGAGAGGGCAATGGCACAAGGTAAGAGGGAGAGATAATAGACCGATGAAAGAACGATGTGTTGAGAGGATATAAAAATGAGAATAGCTCATCGAAATTTCAGATTAATTTCAATTAAATACACCTACTGTATTTTGCTTTTGAATTTCATGTTGATGAACAATAGTTAATGAAGATAATAATAACAATAGTTAATGAAATTATCCATAGAACAGTACAGCACAGGAACAATGTTTGTGCCTCACATGGTGCCTAGTTGAACTAATCACACATGCCTGCAAGTGATCCATATCCCCCCCATTCCCTGCAAATCCGTTTGCCTATCTTAAAAACCTTTAATGGCACTTTCATATCTGCCTCCACAACCACCCATTAGGGTCAAAGAAAAAGCGTGCACGTCACGGCCCTGTTTCCACCAATCTTTCCACCACCCACAAAAGGACACAAGAACCACAAGAAGCGCAAGATGCCCTTGTATGCAGATGTCGAGAAGTGTGTTCAGCTCTGCCTTAACAATTTCTAATCTTGTGACGTGGACTCGATATGACTATGCCTTGACATTCAATCAACATTAACTATTAATTCATTTATTCTCATTGCTGTGTAAAAAAAATACGCATTCCCTTTAAAGTCAATAATGCTTATAGAGCACTGATATCTCTTAGACCTATGCAGGAATAGATGGTGTTTCCTTTTCTTTAATTTTAAGCTGCGGATCTTTACATCCGATGAACAGAGCGCTTCTTATTTCTCAGTGTCAGCACAAAGTACTCACTGGTCAAGGAGAAAACTGCCCAAATGGAGCTTCTTTTGTTCCACAACAATGCTCCTTGTTCCAAACCTGAGAAGAACACTTCTCCTTGCCCCAGGATGGCTTTTTACTCCATTTTCAGGACCACATGTCCAAGAATTTATTCTAGTTCAGACCGATTCAAATCCATCTGAATCAAGTTTGAAGCACTGGATATTTTGTTCTGAATGCCTGAATATAACTTGTTCGCATCAGTGTCCATCTGCACCCTGAAACCCCCACATGCACCCTTTCCATTACACATTTTCCTTCTGTGAAGAAATATGATAGTGTTACTGCTAATTATACAAAGTACAAAACCCTCAGCTTTATTTGCATTTGTGCGCTCATATGCTTATTGCTTTTACAAAATGTGACCATGTCACTTTTCACAAACAATACACAAAACCTAAACTTGGATTTTTTTTTAAACAAAGTAAATGTTGCAATTCTGTTCAACAAAATCCATTTTCATACCTAAATCAGCTTCGGTGCTGCAAGAAGAATCCGAGTGTACAATTGGAATTCTTGGAGTCTCCCTCTGGACTGTTTCAGGAAAGAATCGATTAAGCTCCAGACCGTAAGTATTCTTGAGCCCAGTGAGTAGCCTCATCCATCGCTCATTGTCTTCTGATGCTATTCTTCCTGCGTATATTGATGTTTTTCCAATTAGAGGTGCTGAGATGGAAACCAGTGTAGTCGGTTCCAGTCCTTCACAGACGACGCTGTTTGTTAATCTGTCTCAATGTCACACTGCATTACCTCAGGGTAAGTTAATCAGGAAGGTTGGGCCCAGCAAAGCCTACACAGAATTCCCTGCTTGTGACTGACAGAGCTTGAAAACAGTGACAGCATCTTATGTTTATATACTACCTGCACCATGAATATGACACAAAGCACTTTGCAGGAACGTCATCAAAATCTGACACTCAGCCACACGATGAGATATTAGTGTAGGAAAATAACTGCAGATGCTGGTACAAATCAAAGGTATCACAAAATGCTGGAGGAACTCAGCAGGTTAGGCAGCATCTAGGAGAGAGGAAATGGGTGACGTTTCGGGTTGAGACCCTTCTTCAGTCTAAATATTCCTTCACCAACTGGGACCACGTCCCCCATTGCCTGGCTTTCCATAAGCAAAGCCATTTTCTCTCCTCTGGGGCAGGTGCTATACATCCTCATTCCTGTGTATCCCAAATTCTGCACTAAGTAGTATTCTACCTCCCCCTCCTTACAGCTGGTTCTGGTCCTATGGGTATAACATGAGTCATGCACATAGGAATGATAGGTAAAAGACCTTCTGGTTTGTCCGCCATACCTGATGGGGTGGTAACATTTATCACAGCTGTCCATGCATTTACTTACAGTGGCGACCATCATGAGCACCAGTGCCACGCACTGCATTGTAATCTTCTAGTTCAATCGTTCTTTCTCAAAGATCAGAATCAGTGGTTTCCTTCCTTGCCTTACTGTCCAGTCCTCCTCAGCCGGAGGTTCCACTGGTCCCTTTATTCGCGCTGCGTGTGTCCACCCTTTCTCTTCTGTCCGCACTGCCATCTCTGTGGTCAACAGTACCAAATACGGACCAGTCCATCGGGGTTGCAACTTTTCTTCCTTCCACGATTTCACAAGAACCCAGTCTCCCACCTTCACAGAATGGATTGGAAAGTCGAGAGGGGGACTCTGTGCCAGCAGCCCCTTGGTTTTTAATTCTGTAATAGAACGAGATACTGCCAGTAGATAGTTCCTTAAGAAAACATCACTACCCTCTAGGGTGGGTATTCCTTCTATCTTTCCCAAATAAGGTAACCCAACCAGCCCCAACTAAGAGACCTCAAGTATATGTATCCTTGTACGAAGAGATACAGAAGCAGATAGAAATTCCTGAATTGGGAGGGAATCTCTTTGTGGACCTGGCTACCAGGATTGCTCAGACGCTGGATGTCAAGGACTGCTGGGTTTGTGGAGGACCTCTTATGAGTTCTCGATGGCCTTGGAGGGGATCAACAGTCGAAGTGTGGGACCTATTTGGGTGGAACATCACGGAAGGGAGAGATCAAGGCCCCCAGGAATGGCTTTTGACTGACACTCCAATAGGGACGGAATGTATAGCTCAACCAAGGGCTCCGGGGAGAGAAGAAGTCGGCATCAGTCCTTGTCAACGCATCTTAACCTTGTGGGTGAACCAGACACGGACCTGGTGGCCTGAGGAACCTAAATGGTATCTGGCCAAAGAAGACTGGGGGAACTGTACAAACATCGCCCCAGTCAGAGATAAGACAGACAACGAAAGCTGAATCTGGAACTGCACAGGGAACAACCCATATCAGGGGTTACCAGTTTTTCGGGACCTCTGGGAGAGTGACACGGTTAGTGGACCTGCTCCAGAGGGATTACTCTGGATCTGTGGACATAAGGCCTACTCAGTACTTCCGGGAAAATGGAGTGGAGCGTGTTTTATTGGGTTGGTGCAGCCAGGATTCTTTTTGTTGCCAGCCGGAGGAGGACGAATGCTGGGCACCCCAGTGTTTGATGACTTACAAAGAGAAAAAAGAGAGTTAGAGATAGGAACCTGGGAGGATGATGAGTGGCCTCCGGCCCGAATCATTTCATATTATTGTCCAGCCACCTGGGCTCAGGATGGTTCCTGGGGATATCGTACCCCAGTGTACATGCTAAACCGGATAATACGCTTACAGGCTGTATTGGAGGTGATCACTAATCGGATGGCTGCCGCACTAGAGATGTTGGCAAAGCAGCAAACGCAGATGAGAACAGCAATATACCAAAATCGATTGGCCCTGGACTACCTCCTAGCCGAAGAAGGAGGGGTATGTGGGAAATTCAACCTCTCTAATTGTTGCCTGAATATTGACGATAACGGACAGGCAGTAATGGATATATCTGAAGGAATCCGGAAATTGGCACATGTTCCAGTACAAAAGTGGAACTCAATTATGGGCATTGGATGGTGGGATTCCCTCCTGGGAGGATCATGGTGGAAAACGGTGGCACTGGTGATCTTATGTGCGCTGGCTGGGCTGATCTTTATCCCCTGTTGTATACCTTGTCTTAGAGAGCTTATAACCAGGAGCATAAGCCAGATGCAGGCTGTAGCAATGCCAATGGGGCAAGAGGGGAGGTGCAGAAAATCATGATAATGCGACCAGGGAAGGTTCTGGATTCCCAGAGAGAGGAAATTAGGAGAATGCTACATCAGTTGGAGGAAAAACGGTTTGAAAATGGGGTTTAATCAGGAAATGCGTAGCAAAAGAAAAAGGGTGGATTGTGAGAAACAGGATGATTAAACCACCAGGGACAGGACGATTAAATTACCACCGCTCTTGTTAAGGCACTGATAACATGGTACAAGGACAGCGATAAGCTACACAAACAGCTGTAATCTTAAGAAAATGCCTACGCGGCAGGAAAGGGTTAAAATGAGTCATGTGGATAACTACTGCGCTTGCTCAATGAGGTAAATGAATATTACATATACGCCCCTGATCGGGAAACTGCTAATTACCATGCACATGCGATGTATGATCTGGGGGGTACCCGAGGCGGTACCGAAGATTGTGCACCTCAGCGCTCTGATTGGAGGGAGCCCGAAGGGGAGGGGGATTCAACAAAATTGTATTGTATAAAGAGAAGGCACTGTCTTTGTCTCGGTGTGTCTCGGTTTGGAGAGGCACTCGGCTCTGCAGACTCGTGAATAAACGAATTTCTTGTTTCCACGACTTTGTCTCTGGCATCGTGATTGTAAGCAGCAAATTACATCTCATAGTGTCCAACCCCTTAATAATCTTATACGTTTCGATAAGAGTCTGAAAGGAGGCAGAGAGACCTGAGCAGTTTATTTATTTATTTAGCTCGTTTATTTGTCATTCCACTCCTTACAGATCATGCAACAAATGGGACGAAACAGAGTGCCTCCGTAGTGCAACACAAATGCAAAACATATAGACAGGGGATGAGAGTGCAGTATAATACGACACAGTGCAATACAATTAGACAGTGCAATACAATACAATACATATAGACTGGGGATTAAAGCATGTAAACGGTAAAAGGTAAAGCATTTAACCTAGAGTTTAAAGCGTGTAAACGGTGAATTTAAAACCATCAATGAGAGCAGGTAAATTATTGATTGCACATTAAATGAGATTGCACATTAAATAGGAAGGGAACTCCAATGTTTAGGCTCCAGGCAGCGAAGGACACAGTCACTAATGGTGGAGACAGTAGATTCAGAATGGCCAAGAACCCTGAGGTGGACTAGCACAGGTGGAAGTCAATCTTTTCTAGGACACGAGATTACAAAGGTTGAATAGGGTGAGGACACTGGAGGATCTGAGCAAGATAGGAATTGTAAAATGAGACGTTGCTTAACTGGGATCAAATGTGAGTTGGCAAGTAAAATGGTGGTCACTGAACACGAGCTGATGTGAATTTAAGAGACAGATTATGCAGTATGACCACCATACATTGTTGTACTGGCTGCTGCTGTTTCATTTGGGAGCAGCTGCCTTCAGTAAAGGATTTTCTGTTATTATTTCAAAGCGCAGCAATGCCAGCAGGAAACCCAGACATACTACTGCCACGCATTTTAGTGATTTCATGACAGAAAGCCTTATCAACGACCCGCGTCCATGCTTTATCTCTAAACTAAACTAAACTAAACTAAATGGGTTTCAGTGGAAATAACAGCGAGGCTTTGACAGAAAGCAAGTTTCCTCTGTGCATTCACTGTCTGTGGATGATCTAAACTGTTCCTTTTATGTGAAATGGTATTTTTTAAATCTACCATTTAAAAAAAATTGTTTGCTACAACTTATCATGTTCAGGGCCAAAAAGTAAGGAGCGATACTAGCTATGTGAGTCATAACCACATCCTGTGAATTAATTGTTAAAATTTACAATTGCTCTCTGATGTCGGCTGTCCACATGTAGAATTTGTCCTTTCTGATACTGAAGGCGTCCAGTGAACTTAGACTCAGTCTCACACATGTATATCACCTTGTAATAAAAGGATTATATGGATAATAAAGACCAGTATGGTTATCAACAATGCAGTGCATTCAACACCAAAGCCGTGTCCTCAGTCAATGAATGCAAATCTCAGGTGTAATTGCAAGCAAGAAGCCTGATTTTTATTTTTGCATTTCAATTTCAGAGATAGAGATGCTGTCTGCATCAGTCGTATTATCGAGCCTACAAGACCTCAACGGCAGACCAGGCGGACAAAGGTATCTTGAACTCAACGGCTGTGAAGGCGGATGAAGGCTGCAACAGATCTATCAGCTCCAATCGTCTTGGTTCCCTTGCCATTGGAATGAGTTGATTGATTTGTGAAGGACCGTGGAGTGCAACATCAAGTACACGTTAAACAAACACACGCACAGGCGTCTTCGTTCTTCAGAACGTAGACCATCATCCTCGACCTCGAGAGATAGCTACGACGACGACGATTAGCCAGTCCGACTGCAGGAAGGAGCTAAACCTGACCATTCCTGGCTAGTTATGCTCTGTTTTATTACAAGTGAGGATATTGCCCAAGAAATATACAGCACTCAAAATCAACGGCGAAAAATGGGTGGTATACAAGGGGTATAAAGTATAGTTTGTGCAATTAATCAGAGACAGAATCATCAGGAAGTGGTAATTATTTGTGGTAAATTCACATTAGGCAAGAAATGGTGTGAAATTCACATTAGGCAGGAAATGGTGTTGGGTAGACTGATGGGACTGAAGGCTGATAAATCCCCAGGGCCTGATGGTTTGCATCCCAGGGTACTTAAGGAGGTGGCTCTAGAAATTGTGGACGCATTGGTGATCATTTTACAATGTTCTATAGATTCAGGATCAGTTCCTGTGGATTGGAAGGTAGCTAATGCTATCCCACTTTTTAAGAAAGGAGGGAGAGAGAAAACAGGAAATTATAGACCAGTTAGTCTGACATCAGTGGTGGGGAAGATGCTGGAGTCAATTATAAAAGACAAAATTGCGGAGCTTTTGGATAGCAGTAACAGGATCGTTCCGAGTCAGTATGGATTTACGAAGGGGAAATCATGTTTGACTAATCTTCTGGAATTGTTTGAGGATGTAACTACGAAAATGGACAGGGGAGAGCCAATGGATGTAGTGTACCTTGACTTTCAGAAAGCCTTCGACAAGGTCCCACATAGGAGATTAGTGGGCAAAATTAGAGCACATGGTATTGGGGGTAGGGTACTGACATGGATAGAAAATTGGTTGGCAGACAGAAGCAAAGAGTGGCGATAAATGGGTCCCTTTCAGAATGGCAGGCAGTGACTAGTGGGGTACCGCAAGGCTCGTTGCTGGGACCGCAGCTATTTACAATATACATTAATGACTTGGTTTAAAAGTAACATTAGTAAATTTGCAGATGATACAAAGCTGGGGAGCAGTGTGAACTGTGAGGAAGATGCTATGAGGTTGCAGGGTGACTTGGACAGGTTGTGTGAGTTGGCGGATGCAGGGCAGATGCAGTTTAATGTGGATAAGTGTGAGGTTATCCACTTTGGTGGTAAGAATAGGAAGGCAGATTATTATCTGAATGGTGTCAAGTTAGGAAAAGGGGACGTACAACGAGATCTGGGTGTCCTAGTGCATCAGTCACTGAAAGGAAGCATGCAGGTACAGCAGGCAGTGAAGAAAGCCAATGGAATGTTGGCCTTCATAACAAGAGGAGTTGAGTATAGGAGCAAAGAGGTCCTTCTACAGTTGTACAAGACCCTAGTGAGACCGCACCTGGAGTACTGTGTGCAGTTTTGGTCCCCAAATTTGAGGAAGGATATTCTTGCTATTGAGGGTGTGCAGCGTAGGTTTACTAGGTTAATTCCCGGAATGGCGGGACTGTTGTATGTTGAAAGACTGGAGCGACTAGGCTTGTATACACTGGAATTTAGAAGGATGAGAGGGGATCTTATTGAAACATGGAAGATTATTAAGGGGTTGGACACATTAGAGGCAGGAAACATGTTCCCAATGTTGGGGAGTCCAGAACAAGGGGCCACAGTTTAAGAATAAGGGGTAGGCTATTTAGAACAGAAATGAGGAAAAAAAAATTCAGTCAGAGAGTTGTAAATCTGTGGAATTCTCTGCCTCAGAAGGCAGTGGAGGCCAGTTCTCTGAATGCTTTCAAGAGAGAGCTAGATAGAGCTCTTAAGGATAGCGGAGTCAGGGGGTATGGGGAGAAGGCAGGAACTGATTGAGAATGATCAGCCATGATCACATTGAATGGTGGTGCTGGCTCGAAGGGCTGAATGGCCTACTCCTGCACCTATTGTCTATTGTCTAAATCTATTTGAAACTACTTAAAAAAAAAGTCTAAAAGATTCAATATACAACATAACTGCAAATTCATCAACTTGATTGAAAATAATAATGTGTCTCTGAGTTAAAAAACACAATGCAAAAATGAACCCTTTTATGGAGTGAGAGGGAGCCGATGTTGTACACAGTGTGTACTAAATTTTCAGTTACTATAAAAAGATAAGAAGATATGAAGTAAGAGCAGAAATAAACCCCCCCTTTGAGCCTGCACTGACATTCAATAACAGCCCAGTTGATCTCATCCGGGCCTTAGCTCCATCAGTTTACATGTTTACTCTAACCCTGGATACATCTAAATTCTTAAATCTTCTCCCAACCCTCAATGCACCTGATGAAAATGCCACAAGATAAAGAAACTTGCCTACCTTTTTTTGATATCGCCAGTTACATAGCCCCTGCAGGCAGATAAACCTTCAAAGGAGGCAGCAGCTGAGTTAAGCAGTATTAAAGGTTTTCTAACTATAAACCAGGTTCCCACCTGAGTTTTAGAGTTATAGTCATACAGCATGGAAACAGGCCCTTCGGCCCAGTTGACCAAGACGCCCCATCTATACTTGTCCCACCTGCCCGTGGTCGCCCATCAGCACCAGCATATCGCCCAGCAGTACCGATGGGCGGCGGTCACCCAGGCCAGTCATCCGTAGGACCTGGGTCGCCCGCTCAGCCTCGCTGAGGCTGAACTTCCTTAGGAGAAAGGCCTTGAGGCCCTCATACTTATTACCCACCGGGGGCGCGGAGGAAAGGTCTGGCCAGTCGCGCAGTGGCCTGGTCGAGGGCGCCGATAACGTAAAAGTACTTGGTGGCGTCGGCTGTCACTCCCCGCAGTGCAAACTGCGCCTCGGCCTGGTCAACCCAGAAATCAGGGTCGTCGGTCCAAAGAGGAGGCAGCTTCAACGCCGCGGCGTGGAGAGTGGCGCGGTCGGCAGGGTCCATGGGGTGGGGTCCAGCAGGGTCCAGAGGCAGCTGACCAGCAGGGCCGGGTAGTGCGTGTTGGGGAACGTTCGGGTCCATCGCAACTTGAGAGGAAATGTCGAGGGTCACCAGTGTAGTGGGTCTGGACGCAGTAGGAATCAGGCAGGTAGGTATTAACAGTAATTTAATGCAGCACCAGAACATCCACACTCTCTTCAGTCTCAAGCACGAGTTATCTCTCTAGCCCCTTCAGGCAAACCCCGTAGCACTAGTCCCTTCCCCAGCCCTGTCCAACCCGTGCCGAGTCGGATAATCCAGGGAGTGGCCTAATCCCCGGGTACCGCCACAACCTCTTATAATGGTGGTACCTTCACCACTGAGGAGCCATGTTATCCCAGAAATACAACAATACAACTAAAAAGTGGCCAATGATTTTTATTAAATTTAGTACAAGACACAGAGTACAGTGATCAAAGGTTTTCCAACTACCAAAAGTTGTTGCGACAGAATAATAGTGATTGCTTTGAGAGGTTACATTTCAAAGAACACAATGTAAGACTTTGTACACCTGATTTTTTATTGTCTCTGTCTGAGTAGAATAATTTCCTTTATTTCCCGAACTTGTTTTAATCCCACTCCAGCTGATGCTGATCTTAATAATTATCTGCTTTCTCGGTTTTAGCGACCTCCAATCTGTCACCAAAACTACCAATTTTTCACAAGATTTACACAATGAACATTGGTAGGTGATGGGATAACCCACTTAATCCATTTCTATTACTCTCTAAAACATACTAAAGGCCATCTTCAAAAATAGGAGCTTCCCCCCCCCCCACCGAACCCCAAGTTGGGTTGTCATATGTGGAACCCCCACCACCATCACTACACTCAAGATCACCATTATCCAACTCTTCTATCTATTACCTCATTGTCCCAGTAATTTCAGGATTATTCAAGGAAGATCCAATTGTTAAAATTAGGCAATGGTTTAATTAAATCAATAACTTTTATTCTTCTGGGATCCCAGACACAATCCTCTTCCAAACCACTTTGAACCATTCCACAGTTTGGAGGGCACCAAGCTGTGTCGTAGCCATGCTTGTACCATGTCTTCTGGAGTGGGTGCCCTTGATAATCTATTTTTTTTACTTTTCCCACATTGACATGCAACCTAAGCACAACCCTTTGGCTGATATGGACATCCAGGGGATACCTGCTGGCTTTTTGGAGGTCCCTACTGACATAGACTCCAGGACCGAGCATGCCATCCTTGGATTGACAGAAACCATTTGTACAAATGGAATGCGCACTTGCGGCATAGGTTCCATGGTACATCACATAGATCTTGTTTTCAACAGGTTGCACTTGGGTTTCGAGGCACGGTGGATTAAAACCAGGTCCATCTGCTTCAGCCCAAAGATTTTGAATACAATAGGCCATGTTAACGAGTCGAATTTCAAAACTTGCCTCTTGACAAAAAAAAAAGAAAAAAAGGTAAGAGATTTATTAATTCTGTCCTTAATCCTTAACCGAATCTAATCATATTTCCCTCTCTGCTTTCCTCCTCCACCCTGTCCCCTTTTACATTTCACTGTTCCACTTCTTTTCTTTTACCATTTTCTCTCTATTTCACCTCTAGCCTTCATCATTGTCTCCAACCATCTCTCAATCAATTCCTCCTCCCTCGCCTATCACTTACTGGCGAGGGAGTGCCCCATCCCTTCTCTCCAGCTTCCTCATCCTTGCTCCATCAATCTGAAGAAAAATTCCGACAAGATCCCAAAACAAGAACCATTCATTTTCCTCCACAAATGCTGTCTCACCTGGCAAATTAATACTTTGTACTTTATAATCAGTACTTTGTTTTTAGCTCAAGCATCTGTATTTCCTTGAGTCTCCATTTGTCCCTCATGTTTTTCCATGCTGGTGAATCTGCCAAACAGATTCTTGGTAAAACATAAGGTAGACACAAAATGCTGGAGTAACTCAGCGGGACAGGCAGCATCTCTGGAGAGAAGGAGTGGGTGACGTTTCAGGTCAGACTGAAGAAGTCTTTCACTCCACTGCGAAATCTCCTCAAGGTATGTCGCTCCACTTGGAAAAACATACCCTGGCTCAACCACAATCTTAAATATTGTAAAGGTATTCAATGCTATGATATTGTCCTGACCAGCATATCAATGAATAAATGTCTTAACTTGTATGTTGTGGTCTATATATTTTTAAGTATTAGCTGGGTTATGGGCTTTCAGTTTCTTTTTCTCTGCAGAGAATAAATTTGAGCAACAAATCTGATTTTGTGATAGTGGAAAAGAAATTGCTTCCAGAACAATGGATCAAAAATTTGCTTCTCTTTCTATATATATATTTATTTATTTTTTGACTCAAAGATAGACACAAAATGCTGGAGTAACTCAGCGGGTCAGGCAGCATCTCAGGAGAGAAGGAATGGGTGACGTTTCGGGTCGACACCCTTCTTCAGTCTCGACCCGAAACGTCACCCATTCTTCTCTCCTGAGATGCTGCCTGACCCCCTGAGTTAATCCAGCATTTTGTGTCTATCTTTGATTCAAACCAGCATCTGCAGTTATTTTCCTACACATATATTTTGACTCATGTCTTCTAATCAATACTTCACACTGCCTTGGCAAGGCCACCAGCATAATCAAGAGCAAGTCTTAGTTTCTCCCCTCTCCCCTCTACGCAGGTGGTACAGAAGTGTGAAAACCTCCAGATTTGGGGACAGTTTCTTCCCAGCTGCTATCAGGCAACTGAACTATCGTATTATGGCGAGTCTGGAGGCTTGTTCTTTATTAAAGAAGTTTATTGCGGCAGCAATATTCGATTACAAAGTATAACAAACGAAATTACAGACAACCATTAAATCAAACTGTTCGCTTCGAAGTTCTCTTCCCACTGACTGGTTTTGGGCGCCAAAACCACCACCTGACCTAGCTGGCCAATCCGAGGGTTCGACACAGGACCAACCCCTATGGTCGCTACAGTATCACCAATTAGAGCACAGTCCTGAGCTACCGTCTACCTCATTGGAGACCATACTGGACTTTATCTTGCAATAAATGTTATTCCTTTCATCCTGTATCTGTACACTGTGGACAGCTTTATGTTAAGTATGTATAGTCTTTCCGCTGACTGGATAGCACGCACCAAAAAAGCTTTTCACCTCTCTTAAATGTGACAATAAACTAAACTAAACTAAACTAGACTAAACTTAACTAATTTGCCAAGAGTTTAACCTTAGTACATCCGACTAATGTTTCTATCCCTTTCAAAATTTGCACAAAATTTTAAATATGGTTTCAATAACAAGTTACGCAGTGTTGTAATATAAGTGTAAAAAAACAGAATCCCTCAACAATTCAGAAAACATCTATGGAACGAAAAAGCTGAACTAACTTTAGAGGTTGAGTTATTACATCAGAACTGGCTACTTTGGGCACAAATTTCAACAGTTAATTTTCTGAAAAGGAAAAGGATTGAAATCAAAACTTAAAGGCAAGGGAGTAAGCACATTAACACTTCCCACAAGTTGTGTCTCCCTGCTCTCCGTTACTAATACCATTAAAGTATGTTTCACCTCGTACGCTGCTTATTATTTCTGCCTACAATGATATAAAAATGCAGGAATTATTTCACAATTGATATTCCAAAGGAAATCCATCTTCAACTCTTGTGAGATTGCAATAACAGGAAACGACTGGAGAAATCTGTCAATTCAATCCACTGCCGTTCATAGTGACATTGATAGAAACTGGTACGTGAAGACTTCAATATTTTTAGCACAGTCCCATTTTCCCAGGATTAGGCATAACAACCTTAAAGACAATATCTCAGAGAGAAAACACCCAGTTTTGCAATTAGTCCCACACCCTTGTTCATAGCTTTTTTAATGTAGTTTTCAAGTTTCCCCTTTTAAAATTTCAATTTTATAACATATAACATATAACAACTACAGCATGGAAACAGGCCTGTTCGGCCCTACCAGTCCACGCCGACCATTCTCCCTGACCTAGTCTCATCTACCTGCACTCAGACCATAACCCTCTAATCCCCTCCTATCCATATACCTATCCAATTTACTCTTAAATAATAAAATCGAGCCAGCCTCCACCACTTCCACCGGAAGCCCATTCCATACAGCCACCACCCTCTGAGTAAAGAAGTTCCCCCTCATGTTACCCCTAAACCTTTGTCCCTCAATTCTGAAGCTATGTCCCCTTGTTGGAATCTTCCCCACTCTCAAAGGGAAAAGCCTACCCACGTCAACTCTGTCCGTCCCTCTCAAAATTTTAAAAACCTCTATCAAGTCCCCCCTCAACCTTCTACGCTCCAAAGAATAAAGACCCAACCTTTAAATTGAATTTAATTCAATATTACAACCCGTAAGAAATGTGTAAGAAAGTTCTCCTCTTCCCCTTGATTCCTTCACCACTTACAGTTTGGATCACACACACGGAGGAGCAGAAATCATCCGTGTTACTCACCGTGGTCCAGGAAGCAACTCTGCCGTTCGGATGACGAGCATCTACTTTATTTGAACTTTTTGGGGGTTTCAGTTTCCATATCTCCAAGGTAGTTTTATAACGTCAGTTTTTGAGTTTATACTTCTCCAAAGTCATACACTTATAAACATCAAAAGTCAACGTTTAAAATCAGAAAATGCAAATTAATGTAAATACATAACAGGTTAGGCAGCATCTGTGGAGAGAAACAGAGCATTAACATTTTAAATCAGTGGCCTGATCGAGTCTGATGAAGGGTTATTGACCTGAAACTATTTTTCTCATCACAGAATGTCACCCAACTTGTATTAAATCCAAACTTTTCATAGTTTCCTTCTTAAGAAAATTGAGCTGCTGTATAGTGCCTCCGCCCTCTGTGGTTCTGATATTAAGATCTTACTCATTTGCTCACTAATGATTTCATTGTGTTAAAGTTTTGTTTTTATCAGAAATTAAAATTAAAACATAACATTTATATTAGCCATAGGTTACAAAATAATAAAATAATAGTCATAGAATTATGCAGCATGGGCACAGTCCTCTCGACCCCAACTCATCTATGCTGACCAAGATGTCTATCGTAGCTAGTCCCATTTGCTTGCCTTCAGTCAAGTGCATCCAGTTGAAAACAGAAATGAAAACAAAGAAAATGCTGGAAGTACTCAACAGGTCTGGCAACATCTGTGGTGAGAAACAGTTAATGCCTCAGATGAATGATCTTTCATCAGACCACTCATGAGCCCTCACAAGTATGCTTGTTTTGTTTGGATTTATCCAAATGGGCTATCCCCCAGGTCTACAGAGTCACAGTAAAACTGTACATAACAAAAGTAGCATTGAGAAGACTATAACCATGCCAATCAGCTGTCAGGTTTAGTTGGGGGCGCAAGAGACTGCAGATGCTGCAATCTTGAGCAAAAAAACCCCCAAATTACTGGAGGATCTCAGCAGGCCAGGCAGCAACTGGAGGATCTCAGCAGGCCAGGCAGCAACTGGAGGATCTCAGCAGGCCAGGCAGCAACTGGAGGATCTCAGCAGGCCAGGCAGCAACTGGAGGATCTCAGCAGGCCAGGCAGCAACTGTGGAGGGAATGGGCAGATGATGTTTCGGGTGAAGGGTCAATGTTATTTGTCCTTTTCCCTTCACAAATACTTCCAGGCCTGTTGAGTTCCCCTATCAGTTTGCTTTGTGATCAGGTTGTAGATCCTTGTATCAGTTCTGTGAAGGGTTAACCAGGAAGACAAATGTGACCTCCTTCATCTTGAGTTGTGATGTTTGGTGGTGCATGACCAGTACTGAGTGCTGGAAGGAATTTTCCACAGAGGAGCTGAATGGAAAGCAGTTCAAGGTTGCAAAAATGTCATAGTTTTGTGTGTGGGAGGTCGTGTCTCACAAATCTGATTGAGTTGCTTGAAGATGTGACCAAAAATGTTGATGAGGGCAGAGCTGTAGATGTTGCATATATGGACTTCAGCAAAACATTCGGCAAGGTTCCATATGGTAGTATCCATAAGTGGGTGGTATTGCAGATAATGAAGAAGGTTGTGCAAAATTGCAGCAGGATCACGATCGTTTGGCCAGGTGGGCTGAGGAATGGTTGATAGAATTTAACACAGAGAAATGTGAGGTTTTGCATTTTGGGAATAACATGCGCAGGATCTTCACAGTAAAAGGTATGGCTCTTGGGAGTGTTGCAGAGCTAATGATCCAGTTGTGCATGTACATGCTTCCTTGGAGTCGCAGGTGGATAGGGTGGTCGAAAAAGCTTTGGCCTTCATCAGTCAGAGAAAAGAAGATGGGAGGTCATGTTGCAGTTATATAAGACATTGGTGAGGCCACATTTAGAGTATTGTGTCCAGTTCTGAGCACCATGTTATAGGAAAGATGTTGTCAAGCTGGAATGGGTACAGAGAAGATGTATGAGAATGTTGCCAGGACTTGAGGGTCTGAGCTTTAGGGAGAGGTTGAGCAGGCTGGCTCTATTCCTTGGAGCACAGGAGGATGAGGGGTGATCTTACAGAGGTGTATAAAATCATGAGAGCAATAGATCGGGTAGATGCACAGAGTCTCTTGCTACGACAGGTTTTGAGGGATATGGACCAAACGCAGGCAGGTTAGACGAGTGTAACTGGGACATGTTGGCCGGGGTGGGAAAGTTGGGTGGAAGACTATGACTTTCTCGTTGACTTGTGTGTGAGTCATCCCTTGACAATCTTCACATAGAGTTCTTCAGACTTCAAACCGCAAAAAGTGTCACCTTATAGAGGTGTTTAAGATCATGGCAGGAATAAATATGGTAAATGCCCAGTGTAGGGGATTCAAGAACCAGACAACATAGATTTAAGGTGAGGGGGGAGGGGGGGGGGGGGGGAAGGAGATTTCATAGGAAACTAAGGTGTAACATTTTAACATAAAGTTTGGTAGGTATATGGAATGAGCTGCCGAAGGAGGTAGTTGGGGCAGGTACTATTACAATGTTTAAGACACATTTAGGCAGGTACATTGATAGGATAGGGTTTGTTGGATATGGGCCAAATGCAGTCAGGTTAGACGAATGTAGATGAGGCATGTTGGTCAGCATGGGCAAATTGGGCTGAAGGGCCTGTTTCCCTGCTGTATGCCTCTTGAGAAACAAGATGAAGGGTTAGAAATATTCAATCATTCCAGTTCAGCGATGGCACAGTTGATTGTACATACATTGTGGATTCAAGTCTCACTATAAAGATATGAGTATAAAAATGGCATCTGATGCTACAGTGCAAAGTTCTTCAGACAACTTTAGATTACAAAAAGTACCATATAATTAAAACTTTAAAAAAAAAATCCTTTAACTGATTCTTCACAAATGAAATTCCTTTATTTTTAGTAACCTCAAAGTGAATCTAAGCTTCATTTTTTTCATTCCTTTTGGTAAAATAAGTTGATTGTTTCATTGGAATTGGGCATAACTCTGGGTTGACACCGGGTGGCGCCACCAGTACTGGCTGTCTCGCCAACAGTCTGTCCTTTCGACTGTTTTTTAATTATTTTAAGTATGTGTTAAAGTATGTTTAGTGTTTCTTGGTTTGTTTTATGTGGGGGGTGGGTGGGGGGGGAAATTGGGGGAAACTTTTTTTCAATCTTTTACCTCAAAGGAGATGCGATTTTTTTCCGTATCATATCTCCGTCCCCACTGCGACCTAACATCGTGGAGTGGTGCGCCCTTTCCTTTCCTGGCGTTTCGAGCCTTGGGCACGGCACGGACTTTAACATCGTGGAGCTGCAATCCATTGCCGAGGATCAACTGTGAAAAGCTCCAACCGTGGGGCCTGTGGACTTTAAAACCGTGAAGGCCGCGGTCTCTGGTAAGAAGAGGCCGACTCGGGAGCTCCATGCCGTGGAGAGCGATTCAATCCGTCTCGACGCCGGAGTTTCGATCATCCCTACGTGAGGGCTTCGGACATTGGATCGACGGTAGCGGCGACTGCGGATGGTTCAATAGCCCCGACCGCGGGTGAACAAAGAGGAAGTTGATTGAACTTTATTACCTTCCATTACAGTGAAGAATGTGGTGGATGTTTATGTTACATTTTATTTTATGTGGCTATGTGTCTTGTTGCTTTTTTTATTTTTTATTTTTTTAAAAAAATTTGAAAAGCATATGTACAAATAGAAATAAAAAAACACATTTGTTACAGAGTTCTTACATAGCTTCAATTTTTAAATTTTTGAAGAGAGAAAGTAAAAATAAAAAAACCTATAAACTTGGGGAGAGAGAATAAGAGGGTTAAAAAATTAAAAAAAAAAAAAAGGATCTAACTATAAAAATTAAAGGGAGTAGATCCGGGAGACAATAACCACAGTTGTACATCCAACCCCTAACTCAAGTTTCAACTTTTAATTAAAAAAATTTATTTTAGTCCTGTGCCAAACCCATTTACTTTTCTAAAAATTCAATAAATGGAGACCATATTTTTAATAATAACTCAGGTTTGTCGATTAAGGCAAATCTTATTTTTTCCAAATGCAGGGTCTCTGTCATTTCCGTAATCCACATTTTAATTGTGGGGGTTATTGGTTTTTTCCAAAATTTAAGTATTAATTTTTTCGCAGTTATTAGACTGTAATCAAGAAAATTTACCTGACTTGCTGTAAAATTTGTAGTATGTTCTGATAATCCTAATATAATTAATTTTGGATCCATATCTGATTTTTTGTTAATAACTTTAGAAACTATTTTAAAAATCTCCAACCAGAAGTTTTGCATTTTTATACAAGTTACGAAAATATGAGTTAAATTAGCTTCTTGAAATTGACATTTATCACAAATAGGAGAGATACTAGGAAAAATCCTATTTAATTTCGTCTTCGAATAATGTAATCTATGTATTATTTTAAATTGTATTAAGGAATGTCTAGTATTTAATGTATATGTTGTAAACTTTCATCCCATATATCTTGCATTATAAGTTGATTCAATTCATCCTCCCATACTCGTCTATAAGATTCTGATGACGGAATGTCAGTGTCAAGGAGAGTATTATAAATAAAGGATATTAATTTATTTGAATTATAATGTCGATTCAGGCATACATCAAGTGTTTCTGGACCTCTAAACTTATATTCTTGCATGTGTGATTTTACATAATCTCTAAGTTGTAAATATCTAAAATAATTATTAACATGTAATCCGTACTTCTGCTGTAAACCCTGAAAAGAAAGAAAAGTTCCCTTATGATAAAGATCTCCCACCCTTTTAATTCCATAACTTTTCCATTGAGCAAATCCTCTATCTAAGACAGACGGTTTAAAAGAAGGGTTATTCGCAATAGGAAGGAAAACAGATAATTTACTCAATTTTAACGTAAGCTTTAATTGTTTCCAGGTACGGAGAACACTGTGTATAATGGGATTACCTCCATATGTTTTTTTATTTATTTATTCACAAAATGCTGGAGTAACTCAGCAGGTCAGGCAGCATCTCGGGAGAGAAGGAATGGGTGACGTTTCGGGTCGAGACCCTTCTTCAGACTGATGTCGGGGGTGGGACAAAGGAAGGAGCTAAGAGGATCGCACCAATATCAAATGGTAAACAATCATCTTTCTCCATCTTTAACCACGCCGACGCCGGAGTTTCGATCATCCCTACGTGAGGGCTTCGGACATTGGATCGATGGTAGCGGCGACTGCGGATGGTTCAATAGCCCCGACCGCGGGTGAACAAAGAGGAAGTTGATTGAACTTTATTACCTCCCATTACAGTGAAGAATGTGGATACCGCTGTGGTGGATGTTTATGTTACATTTTATTTTATGTGGCTATGTGTCTTGTTGCTTTTTACTTGGTATGGCTGTATGGTAACTCAAATTTCACTGTACCTTAATTGGTACATGCGACAATAAATTGGATCTTGAATTTTGAATCTTGAATCTAACACATTACTTGCCTGATGTCCACTTCCTCAGAAGGATGAAGCCACGTCAGGTGTATGTAAATGATTTTCTAGGGCTGCTTTTGTTCATCCAGGACAATCACTATCCCTAAAGTCCTGAGAAAATTCATCCCGTAAATGTTACAGATTAATTGTTAAAATCATACTGCTATTTTTTGGGAGCATGCCATGAACAAAATTTGTAGCACGGGTCTGTTATTAGCTGTCCTTTGTGTAGGTTTGTAGGAAGTAATGTTGGTTTAAACCGAAGATAGACATAAAAAGCTGGAGTAACACAGCAGGACAGGCAGCATCTCTAGAGATAAGAAATGGGCGACATCTCAGGTCGAGACCCTTCTCAGTCTCACAAGTGTATACCACCTTGTAATAAAAGGATTATATGAAGGAATAGACCCTTCTGTGCTGCCAGAGGTGGTGGTGGTGGTGGAGGCAGATACGATAATGGTGTTTAAGAAACCTTTGGATATGGATATGGAGGGATATTGATCATATGCAGGCAGATAAGTGACGATCTCGGCATCTTGTTCAGCACAGACATTGTGGGCCGAAGGGCCTTTTCTTGTGTCTCGACAGAAAATGTTCCCATCTCTTCTCTCCAGAGATGCTGCCTGTCCCGCTGAGTTACTCCAGCTTTTTGTGTCTATCTTTGGGTAGGATATGGGCCAAATACAAGCAGGTGGGACTTACGAAGTTCAGCATGTCCTCGACAACTCTCACCAACTTCTACAGATATGCTTCCATGCTGTATCTCTAAACCAAACTAGACTAAATGAATATCAATGGGAATAACAGCGAGGCTTCGACAGAAAGCAAGTTTCTTCAAGCGCTATCTGTGGGTGATCTAAACTAATCCTTTAATGTAAAATGGTATTTTTAAAATTTACCATTTTTTTCATTGTTTGGTTAAACATATCACGTTCAGGGCCATAAAGTGATGAGCAATGCTGACTTTGTGAGTCTTAACCACATCCTGTGAATTAATAGTTACAATTTACCATTGCTCTCTGATATAAGATTTGTATTAGATGTCCACATGTGGAACCTTTGTTTAAATTGTTCTTTCTGACACTGAAGGTGTCCAGTGAATGTAGACTCAGTCTCACAAGTGTACATCACCTTGTAATAAAAGGATTATATGGATAATAATCACCAGTAGGGTTATCAACAATGCAGGGCATTCAACAACAAAGCCCTGTCCTCAATCAATGAATGCAAATCTCAGGTGTAATTGCAAGCAAGAAGCCTGATTTTTATTTTTGCCTTCTATTACATGAATAAAGATGCTGTCTGCATCAGTCATATTAGCCAGTCCATCTGCAGTCAGGAGCTAAACCTGATCATTCTTGGACAGTTATGCTCTGTTTTATTACAGGTGAGGACATTTGCCAGTAAACTTCACGGCACTTGAAATTAAAGGCGAAAATGGGTCTCATTTATAAGAGATAACAAGGTACAGTTTGTGCAGTTAAACAGAGAGGGAGTCATCAGCAAGTGGTAATTATTTGTGGAAATTGCGAATTTGAAACTACTTAAAAAAAATCTAAAATATACAACATAACTGCAAATTCATCAACTTGATTGAAAGATCTGACTTGGCACTGGGTTAAGAAACACTATGCAAAAATGAACCCTTTTATGGAGTGAGAGGGAGCCTATGTTGTGCACAGTGTGTGCTAAATTTTCAGTTGCTATAAAAAAGATAAGAAGATATGAAGTTAGAGCAGAAATAAACCCTTGAGCCTGCACAGACATTCAATAACAGCCCAGTTGATCTCATCCGGGCCTCATCTCCATCAGTTTGCATGTTTACTCTAACCCTGGATACATCTAAATTCTTAAATCTTCTCCCAATCCTCAATGCACCTGATGAAAATGCCACAAGATAAAGAAACCTGCCTACCTTGTGTTGTTATCACCAGTTAAATTGCCCCTGCAGGCAGATAAACCTTCAAAGGCAGCAGTTGAATTAGGCAGTGTTAAAGGTCACTAACTACAAACCAGGTTACCACCCGCGATTTAGAGTTATAGTCTTACAGCACGGAAACAGGTCCTTTGGCAGAGTAGGCAGGGAATGGCGGAGAAAACTTGATGGGCCAAATGGCCTAATTCTGCTCCAATGACTAATGAGCTTCTGAACTGAAAAACCATCTCTCATCCTCCTACACTCCAAGGAATATAGTCCTAGCGTGCCTAACCTCTCCATATAGCTCAGACCCTCAAGTCCTGGCAACATCCTCATAAATCTTGTCCGCACTCTATCCAGTTTAAATACATCATTCCGAGAGCGTCCTTTATTTTACCACTAGCACAAGGATAATGAAAGCAAAGGAATTGAACAACTTGCAGGAAATGAGAGGAATGTGAGGGTTGGAATGAGTTTTATGAGAGACAGGTAAACTAACTGAACAGGTTTTACTATCAAAATGGAAATGGTTGAAAGCAGTGACATTGGTTATAGATGGAGAGGTGTGCAGGAGGCCAGTGGTAAGAAGAAAATGAGTTACATAATGGAGACAAAAGCAATGGAAGATTGTGAGATGCAAATGTGAGTGCTCACAATCACGATGCTCGAGACAATCTAGAGAAACAAGTATTTTATTTGCAAGTCTGCAGAGATGGGTGCCTTCCCTCTCAAGACACACCGAGGTCAGGAAAATCCCTTCCTTTTATTCACATCAATTTACAATTGTCACACCTTTAATTCCTCCCCTCTGGACTCCTTCCAATCGGATCACTGAGGTGCACAATCTAACGACACCGCCCCTGTTGCCTCCCACATCATACATCGCATGTGCATTTAAATGAGGCATCTTGTCATGCGGGGCGTTTTTACAATATTCATTTATCTTATTAGGCAGGCGCAGTACAGAGTAGTTCATGCCCTCTCTCCTAGTTCTTTGGATATCTTGCCCACTCCCCTAGTGCTCTGGATATCTTGCCCGCTCCCCTAGTTCTCTGGTTATCTTGTGCTCTCTCTGCTAGTTCTTTGGATATCTTGCCCTTATCCTTGGAATGTCACCATTTGTTCTTGCGGTTCTTATCTAGCCGAGCACAGTCGGGTCAGCTATTTCTCATGGTCCTTAGTTTAAATCAATTATCCCTTTTTACCCCTCTCTCACAATCCACCCTTTTTCTTATGCCAGGCTACTTTGATTTATACTATTTCCTCCTTTGCTAGCAGCAGAGTCTTTGCCTCTCTATATTCCTCCTGCTGGTCATACTGTATTCTACAGGCCATCATGGCGATGTCGTTCTTTGTCAGGGCTGTCTCTAGCAATCGCTGAGACAACCCCCGTATGCAGGGAATGATGCAACATCCGAATAGACACAGCAACCCCATCATAACTATCACTGATGTTAGGGCTGAAGTAAAGATGTGCTTCCATTTCCCAAACCAGGAGTCTAGAAACTCGGTCCAGGAGGTGTCTACTCCAGAGTTCTCGGCCAATTCGATAGACAGGGAGGTGAGACTTGCTAGGGCCCTTGACACGGACCCATCAGGAGCAGTGTTGTTGGGGATGAAGGTGCAACATTGTTCCCCAAACATTACACACACCCCCCCCTTCTCAGCCAGTAGCATGTCCAAGGCCATGCGATTTTGCCAGGCCATTAGGCTGGTAGCTGTCAGTTGTTCCGCTAATCCTTCAACCGCATCTCGAGTGTAATTTATAAAGCGTTGTTGATTGTAGTATAGGTAGTTGATCTAGTCCACATTTTTATTAATTGTGGACCACCAGAAGAGTATGGACTCAAAGCCAGCAGCTATCTGGTTTCTGGGTTTGAATTAATCGGGTACCCCTCTTGGCACCCCTATTGCATCTATATAGATGTGTGTGTCGAATGATCCTCTCACCTCTCTCCTTTGTCATCGGCCTCCTTCATTGAGTTTGACCGCATGTTCTACTGCTATGGTGAAGGGCATCATCAGTTATCATAAGGGTACAGGTTCCCGTCCATGACCCTGGTAGCCGGGGCCACAGGGTATCCTCTCCGCACCACCACCAGACATCGGTTCTACTGACTATCTGCTTTCTCAGCCAGGAGCTACTGAACAGTGACCCCTGTTCCTCAGCTGTTATGTTATACGTCTGATTGCAGTTTAGCACCTCCCCCATTTCCTGTCCATCTGGGTTATATCTTGTATAGCACTCAAATCCCTCCTCCCCGAGGGGAATGGTGAATGGGGGAGGTCGAGGGTCTTTCCTTTGGCCCTTCGTGTTGTTGTTACTAGCCGGGAATAGGTAATGGTAGCTCTGGCAGGTCTCATTCATTGGTAGTATGGGATTCGTGAATAGTTGTAGTATACATGACATAGCCCCAGGTGTCCTACTCCAATTCAGGGGAAATGGTACTGGGACCAGCTGAGGCTTAGCTCCGGCGCAGGCGTAGCAATTGGTTTGTTGCATACTTCTGGCCGTGTACATCATCCAGGTAAGCCAGGTGTTGGTTCCCTTTTCCCCTGTTGGTATTCCCTCCTCATATAATTGCATTAATTCTATCTCTCCTGTTACTATCATTATCTTCAAATCCTTAGGCTCATATTCCGTGGTGACATTGCTGACTACCGGTGGTGCTGGGGTTGCCCAGGGATCCCTACTCTGACTGTCTTCTATCTGGAACATTCCCCCCTTATCCTCATATTTTACCATATATCCGTCCCGTTCTACCTCTATTTCAAACCTCAGGCATGCGTCCTTCCCTGTTCTATCTGTACATATCCAATACCTACCACTTTCCTTTATTTGAACCCTCTGTATGCTTACATATACACGTCCTGGCAATCCCTCGTTTGGGTTTTGATATACTCTCCACCTATCAGTTTGATATGTGGACTTATGCCACCCTTCTCTGGATGAAGTGAATACCTCGTGCCAATTTTTACAGGGATGGGTGCATACATACATTCTATAACCACACCACCATTTTCCTTTATATACATCAAATGGGATGGTGGTGGCCCTTCTATTCTGTGGTATAGTGATTTTTATACATGCTACATTACTCACAAGCTGGGTAACCACCCAGCACCCGATCCACCAGCACGAAGTCTTCATTTTCCGTGCGGGGTCTTGGTGAATACCAAAGTCAATGGCTCCTTTCCTCCACATACTGTCCACGGGCTGATATTGTCTGGTGGGGCCTCCACGGGACCCTTAAATCGACTTGCGTGTGTCCACCCTTTTTCTTTTGTTTGTACTGCTGTCTCGGTGGTTAATAACACAAGGTAGGGTCCAGTCCACCTGGGTTGCAACTTTTCTTCCTTCCACGTTTTTATTAGTACCCAGTCTCCAGCCTTGGCTGAGTGAATCGGAAAATCCAGTGGCGGGCTCTGGGCCAGTAATCCTTTAGTTTTTAGTTCTGCAAGAGATTGGGATACTGCCAGTAAATAGTTCCTTAGGAACACGTCGTTCCCTGGTATTGTTGGGATCCCTTCTATCTTTCCTAAGTACGGGAGCCCGAATAACATTTCATATGGTGATACCCCTATGTCTTTCCGAGGTGCCGTTCGGATTCTTAACAAGGTTATCGGAAGGCACTTAGTCCAGGGGAGTCTCGTTTCCTCTATTAACTTGGTGATTTGGGTCTTAAAGGTGCCATTCATTCTTTCCACCTTTCCGGAACTCTGGGGATGCCATGGTGTAAGCAATTTCCATTCAATTCTTAATGCTTCACATATCATTTTATATGTTTTGGAGGCAAAATGGGTCCCTCTATCCGAGTCTATTGTTTCCACAATCCCATATCTGGGTATAATTTGCTCCAATAATACCCTGGCTACCGACTGTGAGGTGGCAGTTGCTGTAGGGAGTGCCTCTACCCACTACCACTAACAGGTATTTCCATCTTTGTAGTCGGGGCAACTCGGTGAAGTCTATCTGTATTCTTTGGAAGGGCCTTATTGCCAATGGTTGTCCCCCTCCTGGGACTGCTCTCATGATTTTCTTGTTGATTCGCTGACATATTACACTGTGAGGTGGCAGTTGCTGTAGGGAGTGCCTCTACCCATCTAGTGAAATGGTCCACTACCACTAACAGGTATTTCCATCTATGTAGTCGGGGCAACTCGGTGAAGTCTATCTGTATTCTTTGGAAGGGCGTTATTGCCAATGGTTGTCCCCCTCCTGGGACTGCTCTCATGATTTATTTGTTGATTCGCTGACATATTACACAACCCCCTATGACTTGTTTGGCCATGGTATACATCCCACGGCAAGCGTAGGTCCTGAGGAGGGTATCACAGAGGGCTTGGGTTCCCCAATGGCTTTGCCCGTGCAGCCTCCCCAATAACTCCCTTATAATTTCTTTGTTCAATAGCTGCTTTCCATCCAGTGTCCACCATTTCCCATTTGGGGTACGCCGGGCTCCCATTTCTCTCATGTGTTCCTGTTCTTTTTCACCAAAGGTAGGTATCTTTTCCTCGGGTTCCCTTAAAGGTATCAGTGACATCATTTTTACCGTCTGATCTGTGGCTGCTCACTTTGCCACCTCATCCGCTGCCCTATTTCCTCGTGCTTCCAGGGTGTTACCCTTCTGATGCCCTGTCACATGTGCTATGGCTACCCGTTCTGGTTTCTGCAAGGCCTCCAATGTCTGTCCTATCAATTCTTTCCCCCCCGAGCTGTTATCATTCCTCGCTCTTTCCAGATCTTCCCAAAGGTGTATACTACCCCAAAGGCGTATTTTGAGTAGGTATACACTGTTCCTTCCTTTCCCTCCAATAGTTCCTAAGCTCTCATTAATGCGTATAATTCACAAGATTGGGCTGACCAACTACCAGGCAGCCTACCACTTTCAATTTCCTCCATAGTTTCCCCATTCACTATACCGTATCCACTATGTCTTTTTCCATCTATACATCTGGAGGACCCGTCTATAAACCACCGGCTGCCCTCAGCCAGAGGTTGTTCTTCCAAGTCTTCTCTACTTTTTGTCTGTAAATCTATTCCCAATTGTATTTGTAAATCTCTGCCCATTAAATTTACGCCAGCCTGGGGTACTAAGATCAGGTCCTCTACCGCCTCCCGGTTTCCATACCTTACATTCACTCCTCCTATCTCGGGAGCTACCATCACAATTCCCCCTACCCCAGTAATTTTTACTCTCCCTTGTCCTGCCTCCATACCTGTTGGTACTTTGGTCACACTTGATCGCTCCGCTCCTGAATCTACCATGAACAAGTCTGCAGAGTTGGGTGCCTTCCCTCTCAAGACACACCAGCTATTTCTCATGGTCCTTAGTTTAAATCAATTATCCCTTTTTACCCCTCTCTCACAAAAATGCTGGAATTTTGATCAAAACACAAAGTGCTGGAGTAGCTCAGCAGGTCTGGCAGCATCTGTGGGGAGAAGTGATAGATGACATTTTGGGTGAGAGCCCTTCTTCAGATTGATTACAGTAGGGGATGAGAAAGCTAGGAAAAGAAAGTGGAGGATGACAATGCCTGGCAAGCGATAGGTGGATACAGGTGAGGAAGGTTGATGAAGAGGAGTGAAATGTAAAGCCAGAGGGATGGATATTGCTGGAAGTCATCTAGGTGGAAGGGGACACCCGGAGGAGGGATTTAGATGAAAGAGGACACCAGAGGGAGGAATATAGGGGGAAGAGTCACATAATGTTGTGAACAATGTTTTGTATATGACTTCATCTCATATAATGGTGGTACCTTCACCACTGAGGAGCCATGTTATCCCAGAAATACAACAATACAACTAAAAAGTGGCCAATGATTTTTATTAAATTTAGTACAAGACACAGAGTAGTGATCAATGGTTTTCCAACTACCAAAGGTTGTTGCGACAGAATAATACAGTGATTGCTTTGAGAGGTTACATTTCAAAGAACACAATGTAAGACTTTGTGCACCTGATTTTTTATTGTCTCTGTCTGAGTAGAATAATTTCCTTTATTTCCCGAACTTGTTTTAATCCCACTCCAGCTGATGCTGATCTTCCTAATTATCTGCTTTCTCGGTTTTAGCGACCTCCAATCTGTCACCAAAACAACCAATTTTTCACAAGATTTACACGATGAACATTGGTAGGTGATGGGATAACCCACTTAATCCATTTCTATTACTCTCTAAAGCATACTAAAGGCCATCTTCAAAAATAGGAGCTTCCCCCCCCCCCCCCCCCCCCACCGAACCCCAAGTTGGATTGTCATATGTGGAACCCCCACCACCATCGCTACACTCAAGATCACCATTATCCAACTCTTCTAACTATTACCCCATTGTCCCAGTAAGATCAGGATTATTCAGGGAAGATCCAATTGTTAAAATGAGGTTGTGGTTTAATTATATCAATAACTTTTATTCTTTTGGGATCCCAGACACAATCCTCTTCCAAGCCACTTTGAACCATCCCACAGTTTGGAGGGCACCAAGCTGTGTCGTAGCCATGACAGTGCCATGTCTTCTGGAGTGGGTGCCCTTGATAATCTATTTTTTTGACTTTTCCCACATTGACATGCAACTTAAGCACAACCCTTTGGCTGATATCGACATCCAGGGGATACCTGCTGGCTTTTTGGAGGTCCCTACTGACATAGACTCCAGGACCGAGCATGCCATCCTTGGATCTGCGGAAACCAGTTGCACAAATGGCACGCGCACTTGTGGCACTGGTTCCATGGTACATCACATAGATCCTGTTTTCATCAGGTTGCACTTTGGTTTCGAGGCACGGTGGATTAAAACCAGGTCCATCTGCTTCAGCCCAAATATTTGGAATATTACAGGCCATGTTTCAAAACTTGCCTCTTGACAAAAAAAAAGAAAAGAAAGTAAGAGCTTTATTAATTCTGTCCTTAATCCTTAACTGAATCTGATAATATTTCCCTCTCTGCTTTCCCCCTCCATCCTGTCCCCTTTTACATTTCACTGTTCCACTTCTTTTCTTTTACCATTTTCTCTCTATTTTTCACCTCAAGCTTTCATCATTATCTCCAACCATCTCTCAATCAATTCCTCCTCCCTCGCCTATCACTTACTGGCGAGGGAGTGCCCCATCCCTTCTCTCCAGCTTCCTCATCCTTGCTCCATCAGTCTGATCAGACAAGATCCCAAAACTAGATCCATTCATTTTCCTCCACAAATGCTGTCTCACCTGGCAAATTAATACTTTGTACTTTATAATCAGTACTTTGTTTTTAGCTCAAGCATCTGCATTTACTTGAGTCTCCATTTGTCCCTCATGTTTTTCCATGCTGGTGAATCTGCCAAACAGATTCTTGGAAAAACATAAGGTAGACACAAAATGCTGGAGTAACTCAGCGGGACAGGCAGCATCTCTGGAGAGAAGGAATGGGTGACGTTTCAGGTCAGACTGAAGAAGTCTTTCGCTCCACTGCGAAATCTCCTCAAGGTATGTCGCTCCACTTGGAAAAACATACCCTGGCTCAACCGCAATCTTAAATATTGTAAAGGTATTCAATGCTATGATATTGTCCTGACCAGCATATCAATGAATAAATGTCTTAACTTGTATGTTGTGGTCTATATATTTTTAAGTATTAGCTGGGTTATGGGCTTTCAGTTTCTTTTTCTCTGCAGAAGGAATGGGTGACGTTTGGGGTCGACACCCTTCTTCAGTCTCGACCCGAAACGTCACCCATTCATCTCTCCTGAGATGCTGCCTGACCCGCTGAGTTACTCCAGCATTTTGTGTCTATCTTCGATTCAAACCAGCATCTGCAGTTATTTTCCTACACATATATTTTGACTCATGTCTTCTAATCAATACTTCACACTGCCTTGGCAAGGCCACCAGCATAATCAAGAGCAAGTCTTAGTTTCTCCCCTCTCCCCTCTACGCAGGTGGTACAGAAGTGTGAAAACCTCCAGATTTAGGGACAGTTTCTTCCCAGCTGCTATCAGGCAACTGAACCATCGTATCACCAATTACTGCACGGTCCTGAGCTACCGTCTACCTCATTGGAGACCATACTGGACTTTATCTTGCACTAAATGTTATTCCTTTCATCCTGTATCTGTACACTGTGGACAGCTTGATGTTAAGTATGTATAGTCTTTCCGCTGACTGGATAGCACGCACCAAAAAAGCTTTTCACCTCTCCTCTTAAATGTGACAATAAACTAAACTGAACTAAACTAGATTAAACTTAACTAATTTGCCAAGAGTTTAACCTTAGTACATCCGACTAATGTTTCTATCCCTTTCAAAATTTGGACAAAATTCTAAATATGGTTTCAATAACAAGTTACGCAGTGTTGTAATATAACTGTAAAAAAACAGAATCCCTCAACAATTCAGAAAACATCTGTGGAACGAAAAAGATGAAGTAACTTTAGAGGTTGAGTTATTACATCAGAACTGGCCACTTTGGGCACAAATTTCAACAGTTAATTTTCTGAAAAGGAAAAGGATTGAAATCAAAACTTAAAGGCAAGGGAGTAACATTTCCCACAAGTTGTGTCTCCCTGCTCTCCGTTACTAATACCATTAAAGCATGTTTCACCTCGTACGCTGCTTATTATTTCTGCCTACAATGATATAAAAATGCAGGAATTATTTCACAATTGATGCTCCAAAGGAAATCCAACTTCAACTCTTGTGAGATTGCAATAACAGGAAACGACTGGAGAAATTTGTCGATTCAATCCTCTGCCGTTCATAGTGACATTGATAGAAACTGGTACATGAAGACTTCAATATTTTTAGCACAGTCCCATTTTCCCAGGATTAGTCATAACATCCTTAAAGAGAGAAAACACCAAGTTTTGCAATTAGTCCCACACCCTTGCTCTCTTGTTCATAGCTTTTTTTAATGTCGTTTTCAAGTTTCCCCTTTCAAAATGTCACCTTCACACAATATTACAACCCATCAATGTGTAAGAAAGTTCTCCTCTTCCCCTTGGTTCCTTCACCACTTACAGTTTGGATCACCATACGGAGGAGCAGAAATCATCCGTGTTACTCACCGTGCTCCAGGAAGCAACTCTGCCGTTCGGATGAGGAGCATCTACTTTATTTGAACTTTTTGGGTTTCAGTTTCCATTTGTCCAAAGTAGTTTTATAACGTCATTTTATGAATTTATACTTCTCCAAAGTCATACACATATTTGAGCTGCTGTATAGTGCCTCCGCCCTCTGTGGTTCTGATATTAAGATCTTACTCATTTGCTCACTAATGATTTCATTGTGTTAAAATTTTGTTTTTATCAGAAATTAAAATTAAAACATAACATTTATATTAGCCATAGGTTACAAAATAATAAAATAATAGTCATAGAATTATGCAGCATGGGCACAGTCCTCTCGACCCTAACTCATCTATGCTGACCAAGATGTCTATCGTAGCTAGTCCCATTTGCTTGCCTTCAGTCAAGTGCATCCAGTTGAAAACAGAAATGAAGACAAAGAAAATGCTGGAAGTACTCAACAGGTCTGGCAACATCTGTGGTGAGAAACAGTTAATACCTCAGATGAATGATCTTTCATCAGACCACTCATGAGCCCTCACAAGTATGCTTGTCTTGTTTGGATTTATCACAGTCACTGTAAAACTGTACATAACAAAAGTAGCTCAAAGCCAATTATATGTGTTTGGAGACAAGATTAAAGTTTTCTCAAAAGCTGCATCACCTTACTGAATGAACTGTGGCAAATCTTAACATTAGATGAGATTCAATTTCCCCACATTTCACTTTAGTATAAGGCAGTGATAATCTGTGACAGGGAAAGCAAATGGCTATAGCTGTTGGCACACAGTTTATTTTCGCAAAACCACATTGTTCAATTTCCTTTTGTAGAAATCAATTTATGAACACCTACAGTAATTCTGCTCTGGACTGATTAATATTATAATTAGTGAATTAGGATAGTGGATCTAATTTAGTTGGAGAAGTACGGTAGAGGAGGGACAGAGAGAGAGAGGGAAAGCTAGGATTACTTGAAGTTAGAGTATGAAAACTAGCACACCGTATATCTGTGCTCTGCTATACAAAACAGATACACAATTCATGCAAGAGAATTTCACAATAGTTCAAGCATTCATCTACCTCCGTTTGCCACAACCATTCCTTCCTGTCTCTGCTCGTTGACTTGTGTGTGAGTCATCCCTTGACAATCTTCACATAGAGTTCTTCAGAAGACTTCAAACCACAAAAAATGTCACCTTATAGAGGTGTTTAAGATCATGGCAGGAATAAATAGGGTAAATGCCCAGAGTAGGGGATTCAAGAACCAGACAACATAGATTTAAGGTGAGGGGGGAGGGGGGGGAGGGGGGGGGGGGAAGGAGATTTTGTAGGAAACTAAGGTGTAACATTTTAACATAAAGTTTGGTAGGTATATGGAATGAGCTGCCGAAGGAGGTAGTTGGGGCAGGTACTATTACAATGTTTAAGACACATTTAGGCAGGTACATTGATAGGATAGGTTTCGTTGGATATGGGCCAAATGCAGTCAGGTTGGACGAATGTAGATGAGGCATGTTGGTCAGCATGGGCAAATTGGGCTGAAGGGCCTGTTTCCCTGCTGTATGCCTCTTGAGAAACAAGATGAAGGGTTAGAAATATTCAATCATTCCAGTTCAGCGATGGCACAGTTGATTGTACATACACTGCGGATTCAAGTCTCACTATAAAGATATGAGTATAAAAATGGCATCTGATGCCACAGTGCAAAGTTCTTCAGAAAACTTTAGATTACAAAAAGTGCCATATAATTAAAACTTTTTAAAAAGTTTCCTTTAACTGATTCTTCACAATTGAAATTCCGTTATTTTTAGTAACCTCAAAGTGAATCTAAGCTTCATTTTTTTCATTCCTTTTGGTAAAATAAGTTGATTGTTTCATTGGAATTGGGCATAACTCTAGGTTGACACCAGGTGGCGCCACCAGCACTGGCTGTCTCGCCAACAGTCTGTCCTTTCGACTGTTTTTTAATTATTTTAAGTATGTGTTAAAGTATGTTTTAGTGTTTCTTGGTTAGTTTTATGTGGGGGGGGGGGGGGGGAATTGGGGGAAACTTTTTTTCAATCTCTTACCTCAAAGGAGTTGCGATTTTTTTCCGTATCGTATCTCCGTCCCCACTGCGACCTAACATCGTGGAGTGGTGCGGCCTTTCCTTTCACGGCGCTTCGAGCCTTGGGCACGGCACGGACTTTAACATCGCGGAGCTGCAATCCTTTGCCGAGGATCAACCTCCCCCATTTCCTGTCCATCTGGGTTATATCTTGTATAGCACTCAAATCCCTCCTCCCCGAGGGGAATGGTGAATGGGGGAGGTCGAGGGTCTTTCCTTTGGCCCTTCGTGTTGTTGTTACTAGCCGGGAATAGGTAATGGTAGCTCTGGCAGGTCTCATTCTTTGGTAGTATGGGATTCGTGAATAGTTGTAGTATACATGACATAGCCCCAGGTGTCCTACTCCAATTCAGGGGAAATGGTACTGGGACCAGCTGAGGCTTAGCTCCGGCGCAGGCGTAGCAATTGGTTTGTTGCATACTTCTGGCCGTGTACATCATCCAGGTAAGCCAGGTGTTGGTTTCCTTTTCCCCTGTTGGTATTCCCTCCTCATATAATTGCATTAATTCTATCTCTCCTGTTACTATCATTATCTTCAAATCCTTAGGCTCATATTCCGTGGTGACATTGCTGACTACCGGTGGTGCTGGGGTTGCCCAGGGATCCCTACTCTGACTGTCTTCTATCTGGAACATTCCCCCCTTATCCTCATATTTTACCATATATCCGTCCCGTTCTACCTCTATTTCAAACCTCAGGCATGCGTCCTTCCCTGTTCTATCTGCACATATCCAATACCTACCACTTTCCTTTATTTGAACCCTCTGTATGCTTACATATACACGTCCTGGCAATCCCTTGTTTGGGTTTTGATATACTCTCCACCTATCAGTTTGATATGTGGACTTATGCCACCCTTCTCTGGATGAAGTGAATACCTCGCGCCAATTTTTACAGGGATGGGTGCATACATACATTCTATAACCACACCACCATTTTCCTTTATATACATCAAATGGGATGGTGGTGGCCCTTCTATTCTGTGGTATAGTGATTTTTATACATGCTACATTACTCACAAGCTGGGTAACCACCCAGCACCCGATCCACCAGCACGAAGTCTTCATTTTCCGTGCGGGGTCTTGGTGAATACCAAAGTCAATGGCTCCTTTCCTCCACATACTATCCACGGGCTGATATTGTCTGGTGGGGCCTCCACGGGACCCTTAAATCGACTTGCGTGTGTCCACCCTTTTTCTTTTGTTTGTACTGCTGTCTCGGTGGTTAATAACACAAGGTAGGGTCCAGTCCACCTGGGTTGCAACTTTTCTTCCTTCCACGTTTTTATTAGTACCCAGTCTCCAGCCTTGGCTGAGTGAATCGGAAAATCCAGTGGCGGGCTCTGGGCCAGTAATCCTTTAGTTTTTAGTTCTGCAAGAGATTGGGATACTGCCAGTAAATAGTTCCTTAGGAACACGTCGTTCCCTGGTATTGTTGGGATCCCTTCTATCTTTCCTAAGTACGGGAGCCCGAATAACATTTCATATGGTGATACCCCTATGTCTTTCCGAGGTGCCGTTCGGATTCTTAACAAGGTTATCGGAAGGCACTTAGTCCAGGGGAGTCTCGTTTCCTCTATTAACTTGGTGATTTGGGTCTTAAAGATGCCATTCATTCTTTCCACCTTTCCGGAACTCTGGGGATGCCATGGTGTAAGCAATTTCCATTCAATTCTTAATGCTTCACATATCATTTTATGTGTTTTGGAGGCAAAATGGGTCCCTCTATCCGAGTCTATTGTTTCCACAATCCCACATCTGGGTATAATTTGCTCCAATAATACCCTGGCTACCGACTGTGAGGTGGCAGTTGCTGTAGGGAGTGCCTCTACCCACTACCACTAACAGGTATTTCCATCTTTGTAGTCGGGGCAACTCGGTGAAGTCTATCTGTATTCTTTGGAAGGGCCTTATTGCCAATGGTTGTCCCCCTCCTGGGACTGCTCTCATGATTTTCTTGTTGATTCGCTGACATATTACACAACCCCCTATGCCTTGTTTGGCCATGGTATACATCCCACGGCAAGCGTAGGTCCTGAGGAGGGTATCACAGAGGGCTTGGGTTCCCCAATGGCTTTGCCCGTGCAGCCTCCCTAATAACTCCCTTATAATTTCTTTGTTCAATAGCTGCTTTCCATCCAGTGTCCACCATTTCCCATTTGGGGTACGCCGGGCTCCCATTTCTCTCATGTGTTCCTGTTCTTTTTCAGCAAAGATAGGTATCTTTTCCTTGGGTTCCCTTAAAGGTATCAGTGACATCATTTTTACCGTCTGATCTGTGGCTGCTCACTTTGCCACCTCATCCGCTGCCCTATTTCCTCGGGCTTCCAGGGTGTTACCCTTCTGATGCCCTGTCACATGTGCTATGGCTACCCGTTCTGGTTTCTGCAAGGCCTCCAATGTCTGTCCTATCAATTGCTCATGCGCTAATTCTTTCCCCCCCGAGCTGTTATCATTCCTCGCTCTTTCCAGATCTTCCCAAAGGTGTGTACTAACCCAAAGGCGTATTTTGAGTCGGTATACACTGTTCCTTCCTTTCCCTCCAATAGTTCCTAAGCAATCATTAATGCGTATAATTCACAAGATTGGGCTGACCAACTACCAGGCAGCCTACCGCTTTCAATTTCCTCCATAGTTTCCCCATTCACTATACCGTATCCACTATATCTTTTTCCATCTATACATCTGGAGGACCCGTCTATAAACCACCGGCTGCCCTCAGCCAGAGGTTGTTCTTCCAAGTCTTCTCTACTTTTTGTCTGTAAATCTATTCCCAATTGTATTTGTAAATCTCTGCCCATTAAATTTACGCCAGCCTGGGGTACTAAGATCAGGTCCTCTTCCGCCTCCCGGTTTCCATACCTTACATTCACTCCTCCTATCTCGGGAGCTACCATCACAGTTCCCCCTACCCCGGTAATTTTTACTCTCCCTTGTCCTGCCTCCGTACCTGTTGGTACTTTGGTCACACTTGATCGCTCCGCTCCTGAATCTACCATGAACACCATATCTTCTCCTTGGGGTCCTATTTTTAAATTTACCAGAGGCTCCCTTCTACAGTCTCTCGACCCCAAGGACGAGAACCCCTGACCCCCCTATTCATTTTCCATCATACTGTACGTGCGGGACTCCGCTACAAGCTCAGGGCACTCCCTTTTGAAGTGTCCTTCCTTATTACAAAAATAACATCTTGAAGGCCCTGTCCTCCAACCTTGTCCCGTACCCGTATTTCCCCGGCCCCTGCCGTATCCTTCTCCATATCCTGTTGTGGTTCTATCTGTATACTTTCTCACCTCATTCTTCTCTGGGCGTACCCCTGGCTTTCCTTTATTTTTCTTTCCATATCTTTTTCCATCTCCCTTATCTCTATCTCAAAGCGCTATATGGATGCCTCTATTTCCCTTCTACACTCCCTTGTTCTTTCCCCATCACTTTCTAATTCTGCTTCATTCTCACAGTTTTGCCTTCTCTCTGATGCCTGCTGATTACTCGCCTGTGTTTCTGTGTTGCTGTCTCCCTCATACTCCTCATTTGCTGCCTGAAGGGGCCCATAAATCTTTCTGTCCCTGAGGTCCCTGAGGTCCTGCAGCCTTTTGATGTCTGCTTCTAGTTCCCGTGCTTCTTGCTTCATCCTTTCCTTTTCTCGCTGCCCCCTTCTCTGTCTATATTCCTTTATGTCTTGCTCATCGTTCCAAGTTGTGACTTCTCCCTCTATCTCCACTATTCCTTTTTACCAAAGGGCACTGCTTTGTTCCGTCCTGGCCGGAATAGGGAGGGGGATACCCAGGGTCCCATAGGCTGGGGTACAGAGTTGTTTTTTTCTCCTGAAGCTCCTGACTTTCATGCTGTTTTGGGGGTCTTTCACCCTTGTTTGGGGTGGTATTCTTTTCCTGCTATGCTTTCCTCAGCCTTTCTCCTTCTATTCTAAACAATTTAAGTACGTCTAGTTCTTTTTCCTTTTTCGTTACTCGGGTTTCTGATTTATCCTTAGGCTTATAGTTCTTAATTAACACTCCCATTTCATCACACATGTTTATATCAAAATATAAATATATCAAAATTTATATCAAAATTTATATCATATTTATATCATTCCGTGGGCCATTTCGTAACCAAAATTTTTCGTCCTTTTTTTCCATTTCTCAGAGTGTTTTTTTTAATATCCTCTTTGCAAAAGGGGGAGCTTCCCACTTAGTAGTTCAACTGCAGTTATTTTATTCATTGAATTCGTCTTATGTTATGTTAGTGCACTTGGTCAGTCAGTTTAAATGCAGTCCTTGTTCTCACTCCGTTACGTCTCTATAGTCACTATGCTACCTATTACGCTATTTCTATCTTCTATAGTTCTACTATATTCCTTTAATATTTATTCCGAGGCATCGGCAAGCCTGTGATTCCTGCGATTCTTTCAGAATTTATTCTTCGCTTTCCCCTTACAAGCATAACAACTTTCCTCCAGAGTAGGGGAAGCTTTTGAATTAACAAACACATTTAGTGCCTGCCGTACTCAATCCTCATCGGAGCCCAGTCGTGGCCACCAGACTGAACTCCCTTTGATCGGGTATTTCTGCCACTCAAAATAACAGAGTTGAATCATTTTTGTCTTCTCCAATCCCTGGGTTATTCCCTGCCCCCAATGGCTCAGCATTCGCCCCAACGGACTATCAGGCGGAATGCGGGGGTTGGGCTTACCGCCCTTCCCCTCCCTTTTGGGCTTTCCATTTTCACTGCCCATCCTCCCGATCGGAATTCCCCTCCGATCTTTTATCCTCCCGATCGGAATTCCCCTCCGATCTTTTATCCTCCCGATCGGAATTCCCCTCCGATCTTAGCTGTAATCGCCCCAGTAGTACTTAATAGTCAGTTTTCTTACCCGGGTCCTGTGCACAAGAATAACTCGATTTAGCTCCTCGCGATTTCCTGCTACTCCCACTTGTTTCTCGAGTCTCTGGTCCAGGTATCACTCGCTCAAACCGCTGACGGCAAGCAAGGAGTCTGAGACCGCTGAACTCAGCGGGGTGCACCGTCCCTTCTTCCATATACTCCCGTCAGCCGGCCGGAGTGGCGATCCCGGATGAGCCCCCAAGCTGTGGGATGTAAATGTGAGTGCTCACAATCACGATGCTCGAGACAATCTAGAGAAACAAGTATTTTATTTGCAAGTCTGCAGAGTTGGGTGCCTTCCCTATCAAGACACACCGAGGTCGGGAAAATCCCTTCTTTTTATTCACATCAATTTACAATTGTCACACCTTTAATTCCTCCCCTCTGGACTCCTTCCAATCGGAGCACTGAGGTGCACAATCTAATGACACCGCCCCTGTTGCCTCCCACATCATACATCGCATGTGCATTTAAATGAGGCATCTTGTCATGCGGGGCGTTTTTGCAATATTCATTTATCTTATTAGGCAGGCGCAGTACAGAGTAGTTCATGCCCTCTCTCCTAGTTCTTTGGATATCTTGCCCTCTCTCCTAGTGCTCTGGTTATCTTGTGCTCTCTCTGCTAGTTCTTTGGATATCTTGCCCTTATCCTTGGAATGTCACCACTTGTTCTTGCGGTTCTTATCTAGCCGAGCACAGTCGGGTCACCTATTTCTCATGGTCCTTAGTTTAAATCAATTATCCCTTTTTACCCCTCTCTCACAAAGATCCACTGGTTATACTAATGTTTTTTTTTACGAATTATATCAATAACTTTTATTCTTCTGGGATCCCAGACACAATCCTCTTCCAAACCACTGGGAACCATCCCACAGTTTGGAGGGCACCAAGCTGTGTCGTAGCCATGATAGTGCCAAGTCTTCTGGAGTGGGTGCCCTTGACAATCTACCTTCTTGACTTTTCCCACATTGACCCGCAACTTAAGCACAACCTTTTGACTGTTATGCAGAGGTTGTTCTTCCAAGTCTTCTCTACTTTTTGTCTGTAAATCTATTCCCAATTGTATTTGTAAATCTCTGCCCATTAAATTTACGCCAGCCTGGGGTACTAAGATCAGGTCCTCTACCGCCTCCCGGTTTCCATACCTTACATTCACTCCTCCTATCTCGGGAGCTACCATCACAGTTCCCCCTACCCCGGTAATTTTTACTCTCCCTTGTCCTGCCTCCGTACCTGTTGGTACTTTGGTCACACTTGATCGCTCCGCTCCTGAATCTACCATGAACAAGTCTGCAGAGTTGGGTGCCTTCCCGCTCAAGACACACCAGCTATTTCTCATGGTCCTCAGTTTAAATCAATTATCCCTTTTTACCCCTCTCTCACAAAGATGCTGGAATTTTGATCAAAACACAAAGTGCTGGAGTAGCTCAGCAGGTCTGGCAACATCTGTGGGGAGAAGTGATAGATGACATTTTGGGTGAGAGCCCTTCTTCAGATTGATTACAGTAGGGGATGAGAAAGCTAGGAAAAGAAAGTGGAGGATGACAATGCCTGGCAAGCGATAGGTGGATACAGGTGAGGAAGGTTGATGAAGAGGAGTGAAATGTAAAGCCAGAGGGATGGATATTGCTGGAAGTCATCTAGGTGAAAGGGGACACCCGGAGGAGGGATTTAGATGAAAGAGGACACCAGAGGGAGGAATATAGGGGGAAGAGTCACATAATGTTGTGAACAATGTTTTGTATATGACTTCATCTCATATAATGGTGGTAACTTCACCACTGAGGAGCCATGTTATCCCAGAAATACAACAATACGACTAAAAAGTGGGCAATGATTTTTATTAAATTTAGTACAAGACACAGAGTACAGTGATCAATGGTTTTCCAACTACCAAAGGTTGTTGCGACAGAATAATACAGTGATTGCTGTGAGAGGTTACATTTCAAAGAACACAATGTAAGACTTTGTACACCTGATTTTTTATTGTCTCTGTCTGAGTAGAATAATTTCCTTTATTTCCCGAACTTGTTTTAATCCCACTCCAGCTGATGCTGATCTTCCTAATTATCTGCTTTCTCGGTTTTAGCGACCTCCAATCTGTCACCAAAACAACCAATTTTTCACAAGATTTACACGATGAACATTGGTAGGTGATGGGATAACCCACTTAATCCATTTCTATTACTCTCTAAAGCATACTAAAGGCCATCTTCAAAAATAGGAGCTTCCCCCCCCCCCCTCCCCCACCGAACCCCAAGTTGGATTGTCATATGTGGAACCCCCACCACCATCGCTACACTCAAGATCACCATTATCCAACTCCTCTAACTATTACCCCATTGTCCCAGTAAGATCAGGATTATTCAGGGAAGATCCAATTGTTACAATGAGGTTGTGGTTGAATTATATCAATAACTTTTATTCTTTTGGGATCCCAGACACAATCCTCTTCCAAGCCACTTTCAACCATCCCACAGTTTGGAGGGCACCAAGCTGTGTGGTAGCCATGACAGTGCCATGTCTTCTGGAGTGGGTGCCCTTGATAATTTATTTTTTTAACTTTTCCCACATTGACATGCAACTTAAGCACAACCCTTTGGCTGATATGGACATCCAGGGGATACCTGCTGGCTTTTTGGAGGTCCCTACTGACATAGACTCCAGGACCAAGCATGCCATCCTTGGATTGACAGAAACCATTTGTACAAATGGAATGCGCACTTGCGGCATAGGTTCCATGGTACATCACATAGATCTTGTTTTCAACAGGTTGCACTTGGGTTTCGAGGCACGGTGGATTAAAACCAGGTCCATCTGCTTCAGCCCAAAGATTTTGAATACAATAGGCCATGTTAACGAGTCGAATTTCAAAACTTGCCTCTTGACAAAAAAAAAAGAAAAAAAGGTAAGAGATTTATTAATTCTGTTCTTAATCCTTAACCGAATCTAATCATATTTCCCTCTCTGCTTTCCTCCTCCACCCTGTCCCTTTTTCCATTTCACTGTTCCACTTCTTTTCTTTTACCATTTTCTCTCTATTTCACCTCTAGCCTTCATCATTGTCTCCAACCATCTCTCAATCAATTCCTCCTCCCTCGCCTATCACTTACTGGCGAGGGAGTGCCCCATCCCTTCTCTCCAGCTTCCTCATCCCTGCTCCATCAGTCTGATCAGACAAGATCCCAAAACTAGATCCATTCATTTTCCTCCACAAATGCTGTCTCACCTGGCAAATTAATACTTTGTACTTTATAATCAGTACTTTGTTTTTAGCTCAAGCATCTGCATTTACTTGAGTCTCCATTTGTCCCTCATGTTTTTCCATGCTGGTGAATCTGCCAAACAGATTCTTGGAAAAACATAAGGTAGACACAAAATGCTGGAGTAACTCAGCGGGACAGGCAGCATCTCTGGAGAGAAGGAGTGGGTGACGTTTCAGGTCAGACTGAAGAAGTCTTTCGCTCCACTGCGAAATCTCCTCAAGGTATGTCGCTCCACTTGGAAAAACATACCCTGGCTCAACCACAATCTTAAATATTGTAAAGGTATTCAATGCTATGATATTGTCCTGACCAGCATATCAATGAATAAATGTCTTAACTTGTATGTTGTGGTCTATATATTTTTAAGTATTAGCTGGGTTATGGGCTTTCAGTTTCTTTTTCTCTGCAGAAGGAATGGGTGACGTTTGGGGTCGACACCCTTCTTCAGTCTCGACCCGAAACGTCACCCATTCATCTCTCCTGAGATGCTGCCTGACCCGCTGAGTTACTCCAGCATTTTGTGTCTATCTTCGATTCAAACCAGCATCTGCAGTTATTTTCCTACACATATATTTTGACTCATGTCTTCTAATCAATACTTCATCATCATATCATATCATATATATACAGCCGGAAACAGGCCTTTTCGGCCCTCCGCCCAGTGATCCCCGTACATTAACACTATCCTACACCCACTAGGGACAATTTTTACATTTACCCAGCCAATTAACCTACATCTTTGACTTCACACTGCCTTGGCAAGGCCACCAGCATAATCAAGAGCAAGTCTTAGTTTCTCCCCTCTCCCCTCTACGCAGGTGGTACAGAAGTGTGAAAACCTCCAGATTTAGGGACAGTTTCTTCCCAGCTGCTATCAGGCAACTGAACCATCGTATCACCAATTACTGCACGGTCCTGAGCTACCGTCTACCTCATTGGAGACCATACTGGACTTTATCTTGCACTAAATGTTATTCCTTTCATCCAGTGAAGAAAGCGAATGGTATGTTGGCATTCATAGCAAGAGGATTTGAGTTTAGGAGCAGGGAGGTTCTGCTGCAGTTGTACAGGGCCTTGGTGAGACCGCACCTGGAGTATTGTGTGCAGTTTTGGTCTCCTAACCTGAGGAAAGACGTTCTTGCCTTAGAGGGAGTACAGAGAAGGTTCACCAGATTGATCCCTGGGATGGCGGGACTTACATATGAGGAAAGATTAGATAGACTGGGCTTGTACTCGCTGGAATTTAGAAGACTGAGGGGGGATCTTATAGAAACATATAAAATTCTTAAGGGGTTGGAGAGGCTAGATGCGGGAAGATTGTTCCCGATGTTGGGGGAGTCCAGAACCAGGGGTTACAGCTTAAGGATAAGGGGGAAGTCTTTTAGGACCGAGATGAGAAAACATTTATTCACACAGAGAGTGGTGAGTCTGTGGAATTCTCTGCCACAGAAGGTAGTTGAGGCCAGTTCATTGGCTATATTTAAGAGGGAGTTAGATGTGGCCCTTTTTGCTAATGGGATCAGGGGGTATGGAGAGAAGGCAGGTACAGGCTACTGAGCTGAATGATCAGCCATGATCATATTGAATGGCGGTGCAGGCTCGAAGGGCCGAATGGCCTATTCCTGCACCTATTTTCTATGTTTCTATGTTTCTATGTATCTGTACACTGTGGACAGCTTGATGTTAAGTATGTATAGTCTTTCCGCTGACTGGATAGCATGCACCAAAAAAGCTTTTCACCTCTCCTCTTAAATGTGACAATAAACTAAACTAAACTAAACTAGACTAAACTTAACTAATTTGCCAAGAGTTTAACCTTAGTACATCCGACTAATGTTTCTATCCCTTTCAAAATTTGCACAAAATTCTAAATATGGTTTCAATAACAAGTTACGCAGTGTTGTAATATAAGTGTAAAAAAACAGAATCCCTCAACAATTCAGAAAACATCTATGGAACGAAAAAGCTGAATTAACTTTAGAGGTTGAGTTCTTACATCAGAACTGGCCACTTTGGGCACAAATTTTAACAGTTGATTTTCTGAAAAGGAAAAGGATTGAAACAAAACTTAAAGGCGAGGGAGTAAGCACATTAACATTTCCCACAAGTTGTGTGTCTCTCAGCTCTCCGTTACTAATACCATTAAAGTGTGTTTCACCTCGTACGCTGCTTATTATTTCTGCCTACAATGATATAAAAATGCAGGAATTATTTTACAATTGATGCTCCAAAGGAAATCCAACTTCAACTCTTGTGAGATTGCAATAACAGGAAACGACTGGAGAAATTTGTCAATTCAATCCACTGCCGTTCATAGTGACATTGATAGAAACTGGTACATGAAGACTTCAATATTTTTAGCACAGTCCCATTTTCCCAGGATTAGGCATAACAACCTTAAAGACAATATCTCAGAGAGAAAACACCCAGTTTTGCAATTAGTCCCACACCCTTGCTCTCTTGTTCATAGCTTTTTTTAATGTAGTTTTCAAGTTTCCCCTTTTAAAATTTCAATTTTATTCAATATTACAACCCGTAAGAAGTGTGTAAGAAAGTTCTCCTCTTCCCCTTGATTCCTTCACCACTTACAGTTTGGATCACCATACGGAGGAGCAGAAATCATCCGTGTTACTCACCGTGGTCCAGGAAGCAACTCTGCCGTTCGGATGACGAGCATCTACTTTATTTGAACTTTTTGGGTTTCAGTTTCCATTTGTCCAAAGTAGTTTTATAACGTCATTTTATGAATTTATACTTCTCCAAAGTCATACACATATAAACATCAAAGGTCAATGTTTAAAATCAGAAAATGCAAATTAATGTAAATACAGAACAGGTTAGGCAGCATCTGTGGAGAGAAACAGAGCATTAACATTTTAAAACAGTGGCCTGATCGAGTCTGATGAAGGGTTATTGACCTGAAACTATTTTTCTCATCACAGAATGCCACCCAACTTGTATTAAATCCTAACTTTTCATAGTTTCCTTCTTAAGAAAATTGAGCTGCTGTGTAGTGCCTCTGCCCTCTGTGGTTCTGATATTAAGATCTTACTCATTTGCTCACTAATGATTTCATTGTGTTAAAATTTTGTTTTTATCAGAAATTAAAATTAAAACATAACATTTATATTAGCCATAGGTTACAAAATAATAAAATAATAGTCATAGAATTATGCAGCATGGGCACAGTCCTCTCGACCCTAACTCATCTATGCTGATCAAGATGTCTATCGTAGCTAGTCCCATTTGCTTGCCTTCAGTCAAGTGCATCCAGTTGAAAACAGAAATGAAGACAAAGAAAATGCTGGAAGTACTCAACAGGTCTGGCAACATCTGTGGTGAGAAACAGTTAATGCCTCAGATGAATGATCTTTCATCAGACCACTCATGAGCCCTCACAAGTATGCTTGTCTTGTTTGGATTTATCAAAGTCACAGTAAAACTGTACATAACAAAAGTAGCTCAAAGTCAATTATATATGTGTTGGAGACAAGATTAAAGTTTTCTCAAAAGCTGCATCACCTTACTGAATGAACTGTGGCAAATCTTAACATTAGATGAGATTCAATTTCCCCACATTTCACTTTAGTATAAGGCAGTGATAATCTGTGACAGGGAAAGCAAACGGCTATAGCTGTTGGCACACAGTTTATTTTCGCAAAACCACATTGTTCAATTTCCTTTTGTAGAAATCAATTTATGAACACCTACAGTAATTCTGCTCTGGACTGATTAATATTATAATTAGTGAATTAGGATAGTGGATCTAAACATAGCACAAAAAGTAAGGAAATTTGTGTTTGGTAGATTATTTCTTTGTTGTAACAATGCTTCTTGGCAATAAATCTTATACCTTTGGAAAGCCTGTTTATTTCCCTTTTAAATGGTGCCACATTTGTAAGGAACATGCATTTGTGGGATGAGCAGCAGAGCTGAGTATATGGGTTGCGCCCATGAAAAATGTGCCAAATCTTCTCTGCCAAGGCCAAACAGCTTATTCTGCTGTTGCTATTGACTCTTGTTTTGAGCTTCTGGTACCCCCAGGTGCTGACAATCAGGTGCCTCGTTGGCTGACTTGCGACAAATGCTGGTTGAAGAATGGGATGCCATCCCACAACAGGCCAGGCTGATGACCAGCATGAGGAGGAGGTGCCAGGCTGTTGTGGCTGTGTATGGTTCTTCCACACGCTACTGAGGCTCCTGTTTATTAAATGAATAAATTGTTAAATTGCCAATATGTCTTGTTTCTTCAGACTTCAATCATCCAATCCACCAAACAACACCGAACAAGAGTCAATGGCAGAATAAGCTGTTTGGCATTGGCAGAGAAGATTTGGCAGATTTTTCATGGGCGCAACCCACATACTCAGCTCTGCTGCTCATCCCACAAATGCATGTTCCTTACAAATGTGGCACCATTTAAAAGGGAAATAAACAGGCTTTCCAACGGTATAAGATTTATTGCCAAGAAGCATTGTTACAACAAAGAAATAATCTACCAAACACAAATTTCCTTATTTGTTGTGCTATGTTTAGTTGGAGAAGTACGGTAGAGGAGGGACAGAGAGAGAGAGGGAAAGCTAGGATCACTTGAAGTTAGAGTATGAAAACTAGCACACCGTATATCTGTGCTCTGCTATACAAAACAGATACACAATTCATGCAAGAGAATTTCACAATAGTTCAAGCATTCATCTACCTCCGTTTGCCACAACCATTCCTTCCTGTCTCTGCTCGTTGACTTGTGTGTGAGTCATCCCTTGACAATCTTCACATAGAGTTCTTCAGAAGACTTCAAACCACAAAAAAATGTCACCTTATAGAGGTGTTTAAGATCATGGCAGGAATAAATAGGGTAAATGCCCAGAGTAGGGGATTCAAGAACCAGACAACGTAGATTTAAGGTGAGGGGGGAGGGGGGGGGGGGGGGGAAGGAGATTTCGTAGGAAACTAAGGTGTAACATTTTAACATAAAGTTTGGTAGGTATATGGAATGAGCTGCCGAAGGAGGTAGTTGGGGCAGGTACTATTACAATGTTTAAGACACATTTAGGCAGGTACATTGATAGGATAGGTTTTGTTGGATATGGGCCAAATGCAGTCAGGTCGGATGAATGTAGATGAGGCATGTTGGTCAGCATGGGCAAATTGGGCTGAAGGGCCTGTTTCCCTGCTGTATGCCTCTTGAGAAACAAGATGAAGGGTTAGAAATATTCAATCATTCCAGTTCAGCGATGGCACAGTTGATTGTACATACACTGTGGATTCATGTCTCACTATAAAGATCTGAGTATAAAAATGGCATCTGATGCTACAGTGCAAAGTTCTTCAGACAACTTTAGATTACAAAAAGTGCCATATAATTAAAACTTTAAAAAAAAATTCCTTTAACTGATTCTTCCCAAATGAAATTCCTTTATTTTTAGTAACCTCAAAGTGAATCTAAGCTTCGTTTTTTTCATTCCTTTTGGTAAAATAAGTTGATTGTTTCATTGGAATTGGGCATAACTCTGGGTTGACACCAGGTGGCGCCACCAGCACTGGCTGTCTCGCCAACAGTCTGTCCTTTCGACTGTTTTTTAATTATTTTAAGTATGTGTTAAAGTATGTTTTAGTGTTTCTTGGTTAGTTTTATGTGGGGGGGGGGGAATTGGGGGAAACTTTTTTTCAATCTCTTACCTCAAAGGAGATGCGATTTTTCTATGTATCGTATCTCCGTCCCCACTGCGACCTAACATCGTGGAGTGGTGCGGCCTTTCCTTTCACGGCGCTTTGAGCCTTGGGCACGGCACGGACTTTAACATCGTGGAGCTGTGATCCTTTGCCGAGGATCAACTGTGAAAAGCTCCAACCGTGGGGCCTGTGGACTTTAAAACCGTGAAGGCCGCGGTCTCTGGTAAGAAGAGGCCGACTCGGGAGCTCCATGCCGTGGAGAGCGATTCAATCCGTCCCGACGCCGGAGTTTCGATCATCCCTACATGAGGGTTTCAGACATTGGATCGACGGTAGCGGCGACTGTGGATGGTTCAATAGCCCCGACCGCGGGTGAACAAAGAGGAAGTTGATTGAACTTTATTACCTTCCATTACAGTGAAGAATGTGGATACCGCTGTGGTGGATGTTTATGTTACATTTTATTTTATGTGGCTATGTGTCTTGTTGTTTTTTACTTGGTATGGCTGTATAGTAACTCAAATTTCACTGTACCTTAATTGGTACATGCGATAATAAATTGGATCTTGAATTTTGAATCTTGAATCTAACTCATTACTTGCCTGATGTCCACTTCCTCAGAAGGATGAAGCCACGTCAGGTGTATGTAAATGATTTTCTACGGCTGCTTTTGTTCATCCAGGGCAATCACTATCCCTAAAGTCCTGAGAAAATTCATCCTGTAAATGTTACAGATTAATTGTTAAAATCATACTGCTATTTTTTGGGAGCTTGCCGTGAACACAATTTGTAGCACGGGTCTGTTATTAGCTGTCCTTTGTGTAGGTTTGTAGGAAGTAACTGCGGATGTTGGTTTAAACCGAAGATAGACACAAAAAGCTGGAGTAACTCAGCGGGACTGTTGTAGTCCGTGGCCTATTAGAAAAAACAGGCAGACAACCGAATTCGTTTAACCTCTTTATTCTACTCACCCAGGTGCGAGAGAGCTTGGATACCGGAGTGTTCAGAAACGCTCAGGAAGCTAGTGTAGTCTCTCTCTCCGAAAGCTTACATTTACACACCTTTTCTACCCTGAATACATGTGCCAGTATTTTTCCATCACTGCCTTATATGGCAAGTTTACAATGCCCTATAAATCTTTATATGTCTTTCGGGACCTCCGTGTCTGTCGTGTCCATCGTGACCTCTTCTTTCTTGGGAACAAAGGGCAGTCCATATGGCAAGATGTTCTTCTTAACACTTCAAAGCTTTGAGGCCAGTTGCTGAAATCAGAGGATACGATCAGCCATAAACCGCACTTCCATGCTGACAACAGGATGCCCCAGGAATAATCCAAGCTGGAACTTTTACACTCCCGCAATAAAACCCACATTGCTGCGTTCGTAATGTTAGCCCTTACATTCCCCTCTTTGATTATGCTGAAGCATTAATTCGATCTTGGGCTAAATCTGGCCCTATTTTCCTAGTTAAGTCAAGTTAATTTTATTTGTATAGCACATTTAAAAACAACCCACATTGACCAAAGCGCTGTAAATCAGTTCAGGTACTAAGAACAAACATACAATAGCACACAAACATAACAGCACATACATAAACAGTTCACAGCACCCCCTCAGAGGGCTCAAACGCTAAACGCTCTTTCTATAACCTCCTTCACATGCCCCGCGATATTGGTGATATTAGAGGATACATCTGGTACAAATGTATAACATTCCTGCCCTATCATAGCACAGGTGCCCCCTTTCTCGGCTAGCAGGAAATCTAGGGCCATACGATTCTGGAGAGCGACAAGACGCAGGGCCATCATTTCAGTTGTTAGCTGGCCTATTTGTTCCTGAGTCTCGTACAGTCCATCAGCAGTACAATTTGTTAATTGTTCCAGGGCACTAGCTAAGTTTCTAATTTCAGTTCCCGTCTGAGCGGTTCCCCATCTTGGGCATACTATCCACCAAAACCTCTCAAACTCCGATACAGCTCGTTTAGAGCGCCACTCTGGATGTTGTAGAGGATGATTTATAATTCGTAAATGTGGGATTACAAAAGCTAGATAACAGCACCCTGTCCAGGTCTCATAAGATCCCTGATCGTACCGTGGCGAAAGTCCTGGTAACCAGACATATGCCCAGCTCCCACATATTAAGTAAGTCCCATTGAGAGGTCTTGGGGGAACTGCAGTACTGATATGGGTGCATGTGCTGAATCCCACAGACAGGCTAACTTCATTTGGTCTAGATCCCATTCTACAGAAACAGGTTGTATTTATTGGTGTTTCTGGAGAGTCATGAGGAGAATTAACTTGTATCCGGGGCCAATTCTCCTGTGTTTGATTAAGATAGGGTCTCAAGGACCACCCATTAAAACATTGACATCCACAGTCATCTGATTGGTTGTCATAATCCATACACCAATTATTGGGGCCAGGGCTCTGTGAGTGATTCAAAAAGAACCGGGCAGACCTGACTTCACTCGGAGCGAAGGGGACCGGGTAAAGAGGCATCATGCTTTTACCATATGTTGGAACCTGGGGCGCACACCCAACAGGCAGACCGTTCCACCTGTGAAGCATATGTCTGACATAAAGAGAGGAAACGATTGGTTCGCCGGAGATCCGAGGTTCATCCTCTTATCTGACTACCGAGGGTCAATATAATCCACAATCCTATTTTAGCCTCATGTTGTCCCGTGGTTTCTGGGCGTCTCGGACCTGAGAATGCTAGGCTGATAAAGATTGGGTTAATAATTTCATATATTCAATTAAACGCTCATCCAGGTCGTACAGTTCATGGAGGTTGATGCACCCCTCTCCCTCCATCCCCCAAGGGGTTCGGAGTGGTTTCCCGTATAATACCTCAGCTGGGGTTAATCCTGTAGTAGAGTGGGGTTATACGCATAGAGGTTTTCTAAATGTGGTCCTCAGGCATTGAATAAATGAAAAGCAAAATACTTCCTTTAAATATCTTATGTACCCACTGACCCAAGTAAATAGGCTTCAAAGGCTAATTTATCAACTAAGCTAGCACAAAATGGGAAGGGTCCACAATTCCAGCACAATTGTAATCTTCAATTCATTCTCAAATATTCAATTCATCCAGTTAGAAAAACAAATGTTGAAATGTGAAGCCAAAGGTACAGATCCCAGTTCGTTTAGACCATCTACACTAGTCCAGCATTCTTGTGCTCAAGTTTCCTTCTTTGTTATATCCCTGTATGAAGGGGTACCTCAATGAGAAATGCTGAATTATTGCATGCACATCCTGAACACGTGGAACAGCCAGAATACTGGACATGTGTAGAACAGCTGCTATCAACCGTTTTTGTTCCTGCAAAAACTGGCATTCATAATCCTTGGGTGACACCATCAGCTCTGTCACATGCTGACCTGGTGTTCTAAAACACCAGCTCACCCTCTGAGCAAATGGTTATCGCTCTCAATACTAGGCAGTAAATAAGTCAATAGTAAAGCGTGCACGGAATAGGAGTAAGGAAAGGTGTTATCCATAAAATAGTTCACCATGACGTTGCTACACCTGATTAAAAGCTTTGTCAACTTGTAACATGAATTTAAAAATACCTGGACTGAAAGACAAAAACAAAATTCCCGTGTAACCTCCAATTTTTCCAAAGTACAAGGCCAATTTATTTCATAGTGTGTCATTTGCTCATTCCACTATACCTGCAGCTTGTGGATGGTGTACGCAGTGGAACTGCTGGCGGATATTTAACTGTTCGCACATTTCCTCATTAACTTTGGCTGTAAAATAGGGTCCATTGTCCAAAGTGCTCAATGTACACAATAGTCCAAACCTCGGCACTATTTCTTTCATCGTACAGTGGGTGTAATTCGAATTTACCTCCGTTTGATTCTGCATTACCCTTTCCAGTTCTTTTTCTACCTCTTCATTCTGTCTCGTCATTACATCAGATAACCATCCTGAAAATTGCATTTCTTGTAATCCTTTATCCCAAGCATTCCGTAGTTTTATTCCTTCTCCCATCAATCCTCCTCCTGTCTGTATCTTATTTTGTAGGGTCTCTATATCGAAGGAATTTAACGTTCCTATTCCAGTTCCAACATCTCCATTGTAATGTCAGAAACGTTACATTCGCTCTGCTTCCAGGATTCATATTCTATCCTGACGGTCAAATTTAACACATTCGGGGATCTAACCATTGGGGTACAAGTTGTATACATTCATCTTAAATGTCCTACATTGGATTCTTTCTGGGTAGTCTCTCGTACTGACCAGATTGTTACTAGGGGGTGCCTTCCTTCTATCTGGGTAGCATTGGTACACGCCAACCAATCATCTTTCTTCAGAATGTAAGTGCTGCTACTTGCCCCCCAGCTGTTCCAGCCCTTTCTGCTCCATCCCGTTAACGCAGTTTGATTACTCAACCATGCGGTTCCATCTCCTCTTTCACAAGTCATGCTTACATTCCATTTAGTGGTCAAATTGACCTTCCCTTGGTTATGTGTAATAACCATTAGTTGTCCTTTTGCTGCATACCCTCCGCACCCCTCAGGGCATTGTACTTCATACTTCCCCACTGCGCATGCTGTGTTGGCTGGACATGTAAAGCTCTCCGGCATTCTACTGCAAGAGTCCCTTCTCCAGTCTATTCTTCCCCTCATCTCTTCTCGTAGGGACGACTGATGTAACCCTCGCGTTCGTCTAGACCAACCCTGATAGGGTTGCTGCTTCTTACATGGAAAACTAAATTCATCTGTCAGGCATTGGAAATTAAACTGGCACAAAGCATGTCCACAAGCATGTACAACCCAATATGCTTGGTCTCTCAATTGTTTAGCTCTGGTCTTATTAAACCATCCTGAGCAGGGTCCTATTCTTTCTGCCTTCCAGGGTATTGTGCCATTGCCTCCTCTGCATATCATCTGATCGTCTTTACATAAATGTCAAGAAGGAAATACAGATTGACCACAATCCCATATAGATCTTGAGTGCACTTCCCCTAATAGCGGGAGTAACAATAGCAAAATGAACATTAATTGCAAAATCAATCCATCAGCTAAACACATCAACAATAACTAAGCAATACTTATAACTATGTACACGTGGCAATTCAATAAAATCAATTTGTAAACCCCAATGTATTTTGGGGTGATACCATGTAGCATTTATTACATCCAACATTCCCCTCTTACCAGTATGGGTAAGAGAGTGCACATAATGCAACAAAACAGGTAAAAGCGCGTTAGGGACACAAACTTTGCCAGAGGCAGTAACCCAAAGCGAGTCAGATTCGCAAGGGGAACACCCATCCTGGCTCCACTGGTGTCTCTCAACCACGGGGGCATCTCCCTGAAGCTGGCAGAGTTCCGAAACACTGGGCATAGCGCAGGGCCATCTTTACAGCATTATGGGCCCCGGGCAAAGCAGTGTACTGGGGCCCCTACGACAATTTCACGACCCCTGTTGTCCCCCTCCCCAGTGCCCATTCTCAGACCCCCCCATTCTCTCTCCCCCAGACCAACTGTTACTCTCCGCCACCCCCCTTTCCCCAGCACCCCCATTTCCCCCACTCTCTCTTCCCCCCACCACCAACCCCCACCCTTGCTGTCCCCCTCCCCAGTCACACTCTGCCTCCTCCCACTCCCACTCTCTCCTCCTCCCACCCTCCCCGTCGCCCCCACCGTTACTCTCCCCCACCCCCCTTTCCCTACCAGCCCCCACCCTGTCGTGCCGGCGAAAAGCACTTACCGAAAAGCACTTAGCGATGGACTTAGGGTGCTACATTGTTGCGAAAAGCACTTACAGATCGCTGTGAGAAGCACTTAGGGATGGAAAATGTTGCGAAAAAAGCACTTATTGAACCTACATTTTTAAAGTAGTATTTATTTATTGCAAGTTACTTAACATACACAGATCAGCATGGGGCCCCTATGCTCGTGGGGCCCCGGACAAGTGCCCATCAGGCCCATGCGTTAAGACGGCCCTGGCATAGCAGTAGTTGCAGAAAACTGCTGTTGTTCACCTGAAGAAACTAAAATGGTAGGGGTCAGGGCCTCTGTGCGTGCCAATGTGTCAGCCAATGCATTCCCGAAAGAAATGGGATCCTTGACAGATGTATGCAAATTACATTTAATGACAGCCAAGGTTTTCGGGAGTGTTAAACTCGCTAGTAGATTTCGGACAAACAGGGCATTTTTAATAGGAGTGCCTGCTACAGTCAAAAAGCCCCTGTGCTGCCACAGGTCACCAAAATCATGTGCAACCCCAAAAGCATATCGTGAGTCGGTGTAAATATTAGCACATTGGTCAATGCAAAGGTGGCAGGCCCGCGTGAGGGCAAATAATTCAACCTGCTGGGCAGCATGAGGTGTACTGAAAAAGGCAAGGGTAGGCAGTATCCTCAATCTCTAGCGCCGATCGTGCGGATTCTTGTTCGTGGCGCAACTTAACCCTTTCACCAACGGTTGTCTGGGACCCATCCATGTTCCCTGATGCTGCCTCATAATCGGGGGGTTGTCCCGAGTATCCTGGTGGGAGGGTAGAACCGGGACTGGCACCACCGCAGCCGGTGGCTCTGCCTGTGGGGCTGTGGGGATCGGACGTGTCCAGGGTTCCTTGTCACCCTCGGATTCCTGATTACCTAATAAAGCCGCTATAGACTCCAGTGGTTCGGATTCTGACTTTTGTTGTTGTTGGGTGGGATATATCCCTTTGGTACCAGTTTTAAATTCACCTCGAGCTCGGGTATCATGGTCAAGTCTTAGATCATACACCTTACATTCCGCTTGCAAAATATCGCATGTTTTCGGTATTCCCAACCTATCACACACTGATATCCCTCTACTACTTGCATTTTCCCTCCAACTTCGCTCCCTCGACTCCTGAAGGCACTTCTGCACCCCCTCTTTCCATTCTTTAATCCTCTTTGATAGTCTCTACATTCCATGTACCGGCCACTGGTCAGGCTTCGTTTCCCAAACTTTTCATTAACGAAGCAAATAAATAAATAAATAAATAACACATGTGTTGTACCGGGGCATCGCCATCACTCTTATCCAAAGACTGTCCCATATGTCAGATTGCCAATTATCCGAAATTATGTTACCAATAAATACTACCAATAAATATTACCAATAAATATTACCAAACGATCAATTTCACCCAGACCAAGACAATGACAACAAGAGTGACCACCCTTACCTTCCAAATCCGGAACCTTATCCTTATCCTTATCCTTATCCTTGTCCTTGTCCTTGTCCTTGTCCTTATCAGTCCGTCTGTGAATCTCAGTTGAACACGAAATCAACCCCAAACGAGGGACTTCAGTGTCTGAAAGACGTCAACGTCCGGGGTCTCGAACAACGGTCGAGAAGTGCACTCTGTCCCCTTCGGACGTGTTTCAGTCACCGCTGCCTCTTAGTCGTTCGTGGTTGACGGTGCCAAAGAGATCCTGCCGACTACGCCAAATGTTGTAGTCTGTGGCCTATTAGAAAAAACAGGCAGACAACCGAATTCGTTTAACCTCTTTATTCTACTCACCCAGGTGGGAGAGTCTAGATACCGGAGTGTTCAGAAACGCTCAGGAAGCTAGTGTAGTCTCTCTCTCCGAAAGCTTACATTTACACACCTTTTATACCCTAAATACATGTGCCAGTATTTTTCCATCACTGCCTTATATGGCAAGTTTACAATGCCCTATAAATCTTTATATGTCTTTCGGGACCTCCGTGTCTGTCGTGTCCATCGTGACCTCTTCTTTCTTGGGAACAAAGGGCAGTCCATATGGCAAGATGTTCTTCTTAACACTTCAAAGCTTTGAGGCCAGTTGCTGCAATCAGAGGATACGATCAGCCATAAACCGCACTTCCATGCTGACAACAGGATGCCCCAGGAATAATCCGAGCTGGAGCTTTTACACTCCTGCAATAAAACCCACATTCCTGCATTTGTAATGTTAGCCCTGACAGGACAGGCAGCATCTCTAGAGATAAGAAATGGGTGACGTCTCGGGTCGAGACCCTTCTGCGCTGCCAGGGGTGGTGGTGGTGGAGGCAGATACGATAGTGGTGTTTAAGAAACGTTTGAATAGACAATAGACAATAGGTGCAGGAGGAGGCCATTCAGCCCTTCGAGCCAGCACCGCCATTCAATGCGATCATGGCTGATCACTATCAATCAGTACCCCGTTCCTGCCTTCTCCCCATACCCCCTCAATCCGCTATCCTTAAGAGCTCTATCCAGCTCTCTCTTGAAAGCATCCAACGAACTGGCCTCCACTGCCTTCTGTGGCAGAGAATTCCACACCTTCACCACCCTCTGACTGAAAAAGTTCTTCCTCATCTCCGTTCTAAATGGCCTACCCCTTATTCTCAAACTGTGGCCCCTTGTTATAACATATAACATATAACAACTACAGCATGGAAACAGGCCTGTCCGGCCCTACCAGTCCACGCCGACCATTCTCCCTGACCTAGTCTCATCTACCTGCACTCAGACCATAAACCTCCAATCCCCTCCTATCCATATACCTATCCAATTTACTCTTAAATAATAAAATCGAGCCAGCCTCCACCACTTCCACCGGAAGCCCATTCCATACAGCCACAACCCTCTGAGTAAAGAAGTTCCCCCTCATGTTACCCCTAAACCTTTGTCCCTCAATTCTGAAGCTATGTCCCCTTGTTGGAATCTTCCCCACTCTCAAAGGGAAAAGCCTACCCACGTCAACTCTGTCCGTCCCTCTCAAAATTTTAAAAACCTCTATCAAGTCCCCCCTCAACCTTCTACGCTCCAAAGAATAAAGACCCAACCTGTTCAACCTCTCTCTGTAGCCTAAGTGCTGAAACCCAGGCAACATTCTAGTAAATCTCCTCTGTACCCTCTCCATTTTGTCGACATCCTTCCTATAATTTGGCGACCAGAACTGCACACCATACTCCAGATTCGGCCTCACCAATGCCCTGTACAATTTCAACATTACATCCCAACTTCTATACTCGATGCTCTGATTTATAAAGGCAAGCATACCAAACGCCTTCTTCACCACCCTATCCACATGAGATTCCACCTTCAGGGAACAATGCACAGTTATTCCCAGATCCCTCTGTTCCACTGCATTCCTCAATTCCCTACCATTTACGCTGTACGTCCTATTTTGATTTGTCCTACCAAAATGCAGCACCTCACACTTATCAGCATTAAACTCCATCTGCCATCTTTCAGCCCACCCTTCCAAAAGGCCCAAGTCTCTCTGTAGACTTTGTTCTGGACTCCCCCAACATTGGGAACATGTTATCTGCCTCTAATGTGTCCAATCCCCTAATTATCTTATATGTTTCAATAAGATCCCCCCTCATCCTTCTAAATTCCAGTGTATACAAGCCCAATCGCTCCAGCCTTTCAACATACGACAGTCCCGCCATTCCGGGAATTAATCTAGTGAACCTACGCTGCACGCCCTCCATAGCAAGAATATCCTTCCTCAAATTTGGAGACCAAAACTGCACACAGTACTCCAGGTGCGGTCTCACCAGGGCCCAGTACAACTGTAGAAGGACCTCTTTGCTCCTATACTCAACTCCTCTTGTTACGAAGGCCAACATTCCATTGGCTTTCTTCACTGCCTGCTGAACCTGCATGCTTCCTTTCATTGACTGATGCACTAGGACACCCAGATCTCGTTGAACTCCCCCTCCTCCTAACTTGACACCATTCAGATAATAATCTGCCTTTCTATTCTTACTTCCAAAGTGAATAACCTCACACTTATCTACATTAAACTGCATCTGCCATGTATCCGCCCACTCACACAACCTGTCCAGGTCACCCTGCAGCCTTATTGCATCTTCCTCACAATTCACACTACCCCCCAACTTAGTATCATCTGCAAATTTGCTAATGGTACTTTTAATCCCTTCGTCTAAGTCATTAATGTATATCGTAAATAGCTGGGGTCCCAGCACCGAACCTTGCGGTACCCCACTGGTCACTGCCTGCCATTCCGAAAGGGACCCATTTATCCCCACTCTTTGCTTTCTGTCTGTTAACCAATTTTCTATCCATGTCAGTACCCTACCCCCAATACCATGTGCCCTAATTTTGCCCACTAATCTCCTATGTGGGACCTTGTCGAAGGCTTTCTGAAAGTCGAGGTACACCACATCCACTGACTCTCCCTTGTCAATTTTCCTAGTTACATCCTCAAAAAATTCCAGTAGATTTGTCAAGCATGATTTCCCCTTCGTAAATCCATGCTGACTCGGAACGATCCCGTTACTGCTATCCAAATGCTCAGCAATTTCGTCTTTTATAATTGACTCCAGCATTTTCCCCACCACTGATGTCAGACTAACTGGTCTATAATTACCCGTTTTCTCTCTCCCTCCTTTCTTAAAAAGTGGGATAACATTTGCTATTCTCCAATCCACAGGAACTGATCCTGAATCTATAGAACATTGAAAAATGATCTCCAATGCTTCCACTATTTCTAGAGCCACCTCCTTAAGTACTCTGGGATGCAGACCATCAGGCCCTGGGGATTTATCAGCCTTCAGTCCCATCAGTCTACCCAAAACCATTTCCTGCCTAATGTGGATTTCCTTCAGTTCCTCCATCACCCTAGGTTCTCCAGCCCCTAGAACATTTGGGAGATTGTGTGTATCTTCCTCAGTGAAGACAGATCCAAAGTAACGGTTTAACTCGTCAGCCATTTCTTTGTTCCCCATAATAAATTCCCCTGCTTCTGTCTTCAAGGGACCCACATTTGCCTTGACTATTTTTTTCCTCTTCACGTACCTAAAAAAACTTTTGCTATCCTCCTTTATATTATTGGCTAGTTTACCCTCGTACCTCATCTTTTCTCCTCGTATTGCCTTTTTAGTTAACTTTTGTTGCTCTTTAAAAGAGTCCCAATCCTCTGTCTTCCCACTCTTCTTTGCTATGTTATACTTCCTCTCCTTAATTTTTATGCTGTCCCTGACTTCCCTTGTCAGCCACAGGTGTCTCTTACTCCCCTTAGAGTCTTTCCACCTCTTTGGAATAAATTGATCCTGCAACCTCTGCATTATTCCCAGGAATACCTGCCATTGCTGTTCTACCGTCTTCCCTGCTAGGGCCTCCTTCCAATCAATTTTGGCTAGCTCCCGCCTCATGCCTCTGTAATCCCCTTTGCTATACTGTAATACCGACACTTCCGATTTTCCCTTCTGCCTTTCCATTTGCAGAGTAAAACTTATCATGTTGTGATCACTGCCTCCTAATGGCTCTTTTACCTCTAGTCCCCTTATCAGATCAGGATCATTACACAACACTAAATCCAGAATTGCCTTCTCCCTGGTAGGCTCCAGTACATGGATATGGAGGGATATTGATCATATGCAGGCAGATGAGTGACGATCTCGGCATCTTGTTCAGCACAGACATTGTGGGCCGAAGGGCCTTTTCTTGAGTCTCGACCCAAAATGTCCCCATCTCTTCTCTCCAGAGATGCTGCCTGTCCCGCTGAGTTACTCCAGCTTTTTGTGTCTATCTTTGGGTAGGTTTAGAGGATATGGGCCAAACACAGGCAGGTGGGACTTAGGAAGTTCAGCATCTCCTCGACAACTCTTACCAACTTCTACAGATATGCTTCCATGCTGTATCTCTAAACTAAACTAAACTGAACTAAAGAATATCAATGGGAATAACAGCGAGGCTTCGACAGAAAGCAAGTTTCTTCAAGCGCTATCTGTGGGTGATCTAAACTAATCCTTTAATGTAAAATGGTATTTTTTAAATTTACCATTTTTTTCATTGTTTGGTTAAACATATCACGTTCAGGGCCATAAAGTGATGAGCAATGCTGACTTTGTGAGTCTTAACCACATCCTGTGAATTAATAGTTACAATTTACCATTGCTCTCTGATATAAGATTTGTATTAGATGTCCACATGTGGAACCTTTGTTTAAATTGTTCTTTCTGACACTGAAGGTGTCCAGTGAATGTAGACTCAGTCTCACAAGTGTACATCACCTTGTAATAAAAGGATTATATGGATAATAATCACCAGTAGGGTTATCAACAATGCAGGGCATTCAACAACAAAGCCCTGTCCTCAATCAATGAATGCAAATCTCAGGTGTAATTGCAAGCAAGAAGCCTGATTTTTATTTTTGCCTTCTATTACATGAATAAAGATGCTGTCTGCACCAGTCATATTAGCCAGTCCATCTGCAGTCAGGAGCTAAAGCTGATCATTCCTGGACCGTTATGCTCTGTTTTATTACAGGTGAGGACATTTGCCAGTAAACTTCACGGCACTTGAAATTAAAGGCGAAAATGGGTCTCATTTATAAGAGATAACAAGGTACAGTTTGTGCAGTTAAACAGAGAGGGAGTCATCAGCAAGTGGTAATTATTTGTGAAAATTGTGAATTTGAAACTACTTAAAAAAAATCTAAAATATACAACATAACTGCAAATTCATCAACTTGATTGAAAGATCTGACTTGTCACTGGGTTAAGAAACACTATGCAAAAATGAACCCTTTTATGGAGTGAGAGGGAGCCTATGTTGTACACAGTGTGTGCTAAATTTTCAGTATTTCAATATTACAACCCATCAATGTGTAAGAAAGTTGTCCTCTTCCCCTTGATTCCTTCACCACTTACAGCTTGGATCACGCGCATGAAGGAGCAGAAATCACTGTGTTACTCACCCGTGTCCAGGAAGCTACACTGCTCTCAGGATGTGGAACATCTGTACCTTAGTTGAAATTTTCCTGGGTTTCACTTTCAGGTACTCCAAAGTAGTTTTTCAACTTCAGTTGTCGAGTTTATACTTCCCCAAAGACATTCATTTATAAACATCAAAGGCCAATGTTTAAAATCAGAGAGGAAAATGCAAATTGATGGAACTACATAGTAGATAGACAGAAAAAGTTGGAGGAACTCAGCGGGTCAGACAGCATCTAGGCCATCTATTGACTCCGTTTATACCTCACGCTTCCTCATCAGCATAATCAAGGGCGTGCCACACCCTGGCCACTCTCTCTTCTCACCTTTCCCATCGGGGAAAAGACACTGAAGTGTGAAAACGCACACCTCCAGACTCAGGGTCAGTTTCTTCCCAGCAACTGAATCATCCTACCACAACCAGAGAGCAGTCCTGAACTACTATCTACCTCATTGGAGAACCACAGACTATCTTTGATCGGACTTTACTACTTATCTTGCACATTTTTCCCTTATCATGTTTCTGCATACTGTGAATGGCTCGATTGTAATCATGTATTGTCTTTCTGCTGACAGGTTAGCACTAGACAAGAGCTTTTCATTATACCTCAGTACCTGTGACAATAAACTAAACTAAACTGAATGTGTAGACATGGGCAAGTTGGGCAGAAGGGCCTTTGTCCACACTGTTTGACTCTACAGGCCTAATTTATTCTCACCATCCCATATGTGGATATCAGGCAAGTAATTATGTAGACCCAATACCAATGAAACCATCAACTTGCTTAACCAGTCTGTGACTGAAAATGAATGTAAAAAATAATGCTTAGATTCATTTTGAAGTTACTAAATATGAAGGAATTTCATTTGTGCAGATCAAGTTAAAGGAATCAATTTTAAAATAATACTATTTATGGCTCAAAGTTTTCCAAAGAAAATTACAATTAAGTACTGTAGATCAGAAAATGTTGCCTCGAGGTGTAGCGGACTGCTTGCTTGCCTCTCATTCTTCTGACCCTCCGATGGTGCCCAACTACCCCAGTGGTACTCATCTGAATTTTTGTGTCAAAGTTTTGGAATGGATTGGTAGCCTTCTCACTAAAAGATTTGGATGAGAAGTTTATGAAGGGTACAAACAAGACATTAAAAGATGTTTGTACAAGACATTGGTGAGGCCACATTGTGTTAAGTGTTGGTCACCCTGTTGTAGAAAAGATAATGTTAAGTTGGAAAGGGTGCGGAGAAGTTTAACAAGGATATTGCCAAGACTCGAAGGCCTGAGCTGTAGGGAGAGGTTGAGCAGGTTAGGGCTTTATTCCTTGGAGCTCAGGATGATGAGGGGTGATCTTTTAGAGGTGTATAAGATCATGAAAGGAATAGATCAGATAAATGTACAGTCTTTTATCCAGAGTAAGGTAATCAAGAACCAGAGGACATAGATTTAAGGTGAAGGGGAAAAGGTTTAGAAACATAGAAACATAGAAAATAGGTGCAGGAGTAGGCCATTCGGCCCTTCGAGCCTGCACCGCCATTCAATATGATCATGGCTGATCATCCAGCTCAGTAACCTGTACCTGCCTTCTCTCCATACATCCTGATCCCTTTAGCAAAAAGGGCCACATCTAACTCCCTCTTAAATATAGCCAATGAACTGGCCTCAACTACCTTCTGTGGCAGAGAATTCCACAGACTCACCACTCTCTGTGTGAAGAAATGTTTTCTCATCTCGGTGCTAAAAGACTTCCCCCTTATCCTTATGCTGTGACCCCTGGTTCTGGACTCCCCCAACATCGGGAACAATCTTCCCGCATCTAGCCTCTCCAACCCCTTAAGAATTGTATATGTTTCTATAAGATCCCCCCTCAGTCTTCTAAATTCCAGCGAGTACAAGCCCAGTCTATCCAGTCTTTCTTCATATGAAAGTCCCGCCATCCCAGGGATCAATCTAGTGAACCTTCTCTGTATTACCTCTAAGGCAAGAACGTCTTTCCTCAGATTAGGAGACCAAAACTGCACACAATACTCCAGGTGCGGTCTCACCAAGGCCCTGTACAACTGCAGTAGAACCTCCCTGCTCCTAAACTCAAATCCTTTTGCTATGAATGCCAACATACCATTCGCTTTCTTCACTGCCTGCTGCACCTGCACGCTTGATTTCAATGACTGGTGCACCATGACACCCAGGTCACGTTGCATCTCCCCTTCTCCTAATCGTTCACCATTCAGGTAATACTCTGCTTTCTTGTTCTTGCCGCCAAAGTGGATAACCTCACATTTATCCACATTATATTGCATCTGCCATGCATTTGCCCACTCGCCTAATCTATCCAAGTCACACTGCAGCCACCTAGCATCCTCCTCGCAGCTAACACTGCCACCCAGCTTCGTGTCATCCGCAAACTTAGAGATGTTGCATTCAATTCCCTCGTCCAAATCATTAATATACACTGTAAATAACTGGGGTCCCAGCACTGCGCCTTGCGGTACCCCACTAGTCACTGCCTGCCATTCCGAAAAGGACCCGTTTATTCCTACTCTTTGCTTCCTGTCCGCCAACCAATTTTCTATCCACCTCAACACTGAACCCTCAATACCGTGTGCTTTAAGTTTGTACACCAATCTCCTATGTGGGACCTTGTCGAAGGCCTTCTGAAAGTCTCGAAGGCCTTCTCAGTTTAATACTGAGGGGTAACTTTTTTACACAAAGGATGGTAGGTATATGGAACGAGCTACTGGAAGAGGTAATTTAGGCAGGTACTGTCATAAGTTTTAACAAACATTTAACCTAAAGGATAGGTTTAGAAGGATATGGGCCAAATGCAGGCAGGTTGGATTAATGTAGATGGGGCTTGTTGGTTGGTGTGGACAAATTGGGCTGAAGGGCCTATTTCCACACTCTATGACTCCATGACTCTTCAGGAACAAGACGAACGGAAGGAAGGAGGGTTGGAAATATTCAACCGCTCCAGTTCAGCAATGGCACAGTTGATAGCACACACACCATGGATTCAAGTCTCACCAAAGATCTGAGTATAAAGATCTGAGTATACAGTGTGTGCTAAATTTTCAGTTGCTATAAAAAGATAAAAAGATATGAAGTAAGAGCAGAAATAAACCCTTGAGCCTGCACAGACATTCAATAACAGCCCAGTTGATCTCACCCAGGCCACAGCTCCATCAGTTTGCATGTTTACTCTAACCCTGGATACATCTAAATTCTTAAATCTTCTCCAAATCCTCAATGCACCTGATGAAAATGCCACAAGATAAAGAAACCTGCCTACTTTGTGTTGTTATCACCAGTTAAATTGCCCCTGCAGGCAGATAAACCTTCAAAGGCAGCAGTTGAATCAGGCAGTGTTAAGGTCACTAACTAGAAACCAGGTTATCACCCGCGATTTAGAGTTATAGTCATACAGCACGGAAACAGGTCCTTTGGCAGAGTAGGCAGGGAATGGCGGAGAAAACTTGATGGGCCAAATGGCCTAATTCTGCTCCTATGACTAATGAGCTTCTGAACTGAAAAACCATCTCTCATCCTCCTACACTCCAAGGAATATAGTCCTAGCTTGCCTAACCTCTCCATATAGCTCAGACCCTCAAGTCCTGGCAACATCCTCGTAAATCTTGTCTGCACTCTATCCAGTTTAAATACATCCTTCCGAGAGGGTCCTTTATTTTACCACGAGCACAAGGGTAATGAAAGCAAAGGAATTGAACAACTTGCAGGAAATGAGAGGAATGTGAGGGTTGAAATTAGTTTTATGAGAGACAGGTAAACTAACTGAACAGGTTTTACTATCAAAATGGAAATGGTTGAAAGCAGTGGCATTGTTTATAGATGGAGAGGTGCCCAGTAGGCCAGTGGTAAGAAGAAAATGAGTTACATAATGGAGACAAAAGCAATGGAAGATGCTGGAATTTTGATCAAAACACAAAGTGTTGGAGTAGCTCAGCAGGTCTGGCAGTATCTGTGGGGAGAAGTGATAGACGACATTTTGGGTGAGAGCCCTTCTTCAGATTGATTACAGTAGGGGATGAGAAAGCTAGGAAAAGAAAGTGGAGGTTGACAATACCTGGAAAGTGATAGGTGGATACAGGTGAGGAAGGTTGATGAAGAGGAGTGAAATGTAAAGCCAGAGGGATGGATATTGCTGGAAGTCATCTAGGTGGAAGGGGACACCCGGAGGAGGGATTTAGATGAAAGAGGACACCAGAGGGAGGAATATAAGGGGAAGAGTCACATAATGTTGTGAACAATGTTTTGTATATGACTTCATCTCATATAATGGTGGTACCTTCACCACTGAGGAGCCATGTTATCCCAGAAATACAACAATACAACTAAAAAGTGGGCAATGATTTTTATTAAATTTAGTACAAGACACAGAGTAAAGTGATCAATGGTTTTCCAACTACCAAAAGTTGTTGCGACAGAATAATACAGTGATTACTTTGAGAGGTTACATTACAAAGAACACAATGTAAGACTTTGTACACCTGATTTTTTATTGTCTCTGTCTGAGTAGAATAATTTCCTTTATTTCCCGAACTTGTTTTAATCCCACTCCAGCTGATGCTGATCTTCCTAATTATCTGCTTTCTTGGTTTTAGCGACCTCCAATCTGTCACCAAAACAATCAATTTTTCCCAAGATTTACACAATGAACATTGGTGGGTGATAGGATAACCCACTTAATCCATTTCTATTACTCTCTAAAGCATACTAAAGTCCATCTTCAAAAATAGGAGCTTCCCCCCCCCCCCCCCCCACCGGACCCCAAGTTGGATTGTCATATGTGGAACCCCACCACCATCGCTACACTCCAGATCACCATTATCCAATGCTTCTAACTATTACCCCATTGCCCCAGTAAGATCAAGATTATTCAGGGAAGATCCACTGGTTATACTAATGTTTTTTTGGACGAATTATATCAATAACTTTTATTCTTCTGGGATCCCAGACACAATCCTCTTCCAAACCACTGGGAACCATCCCACAGTTTGGAGGGCACCAAGCTGTGTCGTAGCCATGATAGTGCCAAGTCTTCTGGAGTGGGTGCCCTTGACAATCTACCTTCTTGACTTTTCCCACATTGACCCGCAACTTAAGCACAACCTTTTGACTGTTATGCAGTTCTAGGGGATACCTGCTGGCTTTATCGTAGCTCCTAGTGACATAGACTCCAGGGCCGAACATGCCATCCTTGGATCTGCGGAAACCACTTTTACAAATTGCACGCGCACTTGCGGCACTGGTTCCATGGTACATCACATAGATGTTGTTTTCAACTGGTGCCATAGAGCCTGTGAGACACAGTGGAATAAAACAAGGCCTATCTTCTGCTGCCCAAATGTTTAGAATATGGCAGGCCATGGTAACGAGTCGAAGTTCAAAACTTGCCTTTTGACAAAAATAAAAGAAAATGATTAATTCTCTCCTAAATCATGTACCAATTCCGATCATATTTCCCTCTCCTCTTACCTACTACACCCTCTCCCTTCTCACATTTCACCGTTCCTTTTCTTTTCTTACAATATATCCTTTTGTCTCTGTTTTACCTCGAGCCTTCATCATTATCTCCAACCATCTCTCAAATCAATTCCTCCTCCCTCGCCTATCACTTACTGGGCTTTGCCCCACCCCTTCTCTCCAGCTTCCTCGTCCCTGCTCCATCGGTCAGAAGAAAGATCCCAAAACAAGATCCGTTCATTTTCCACCACAAATGCTGCCTCATCTGGCAAATTAATACTTTGTATTTTGTAATAAGTACTTTGTTTTTAGCTCAAGCATCCGCAGTTCCTTGAGTCTCCATTTGTCCCTCATGTTCTTGCATGCTGGTGAATCTGCCAAACAGATTCTTGGAAAAACATGCCCCGGCTCCTTCTCAACCACATTCTTAAATATTGTAAAGTTATTCAATGCCTTAATATATTGCCCTGACTAGTATATCAGGAAATAAATGTCTTAACTTGTACTATGTGGTATATAATTACTTTTAACTATTGGCTGGGTTATGAGCTTTCAGTGTCCGTTTCTATGCAAATAATCTGATTTTGTGTAGTGGAAAAGAAATTGCCTCCAGAACAATGGATCAAAAATTTGCTTATCTTTCAATGCAATGTATATTATGTATAATATATATATATATATATTTATATCGAAATTCATATCTTCTAATTAACACCACACTGCCTCAGCAAGACCACCAGCAGAATCAAGGACAAGTCTCAGCCCGGACATCCCCTCTTCTCTCCTCTCCCCTCTATGCAAGAGGTACAGAAGTGCAAAATGTATACCTCCAGGTTCAGGGACAGTTTAACTCTACTTCCCACTCCCATGCTGACCTTTCTGTCCAGGGCCTCCTCCATTGTCCGAGCGAGGCCAAACGCAAAATGGAGGAACAGCATCTCATATTTCACTTGGGCAGCTTACAAGTGGTATGAATATTAATTTCTCTAACTTCAAGTAACCCTTGCATCCCCACACTCTCCGTCCCTCCCCCACCCCAGGCGTTGTACGCGTTCACGGACATCCTGGTGAGTTTCATTGTCTGTATAACTTGTTTTCACCGAGCCCACAGCTAACAATGGACTGTTTTCTTGATCATCGTTGCTTTTTTGCAAATCTTTCATGAAGATACCATGTTTAACGGAATCAAGGGATTTGGGGTAAAAACAGGAACGGGGTACTGATTCTGAAAGATCAGCCATGATCATATTCAATGGCGGTGCTGGCTCAAAGGGCCGAATGGCCTACTCCTGCACCTACTTTCTATGTTTCTATGTTTAACAGGACCCTTCAAATTTCTCAGTTTTGTAATAATCCTCAAAGAATAAATGGCAAAAGTTGTTGATTTGTTGGGTGGGAAAAGCAGTGAAATCAAAACTTAATGGCAAGGGAGTAAGCACATTAACATTTTCCACAAGTTTTGTGTCTCTCTGCTTTCCGTTACTAATAAGTTTTTAATAAGTGTGTTTCACCTCACACACCACTTATTATTTCTGCTTACAATGATTTAAAAATGCAGGAATTATTTCACAATTAATCTTCCAAAGGAAATCCAATGTCAAACTCCTGTGAGTTTGCAATAACAGGAAACAACTGTAGAAATTTGTCGATTCAATCCTCTGCCGTTCAGAGTGACCTATTGATAGAAACTGGTACACGAAGACTTCGATATTTTTAACAGTCCCAAATTCCCAGAAAAAATGACACAATAGCCTTAAAGATAATATCCCAGAGAGAAAGAATTAGAGATACAGCTTGCAGTTATGCTTGCAGTTGAAAGAAAGCTCGCAGTTATGCAATTAGTCCCACACCCCTGCTCTTCATCATGGCTTTTTGATTTTGTACTTTTCAAGTAAATATACATTTCCCCTTTCAAAATGTCACCTTCACACAATATTACAACCCATCAATGTGTAAGAAAGTTCTTCTCTTCCCCTTGATTCCTTCACCACTTACAGCTTGGATCACACGCATGAAGGAGCAGAAATCATCGTGTTACTCACCTGCGTCCAGGAAGCTACACTGCTCTCAGGATGTGGAACATCTGTACCTTAGTTGAAATTTTCCTGGGTTTCACTTTCAGGTACTCCAAAGTAGTTTTTCAACTTCAGTTGTCGAGTTTATACTTCCCCAAAGACATTCATTTATAAACATCAAAGGCCAATGTTTAAAATCAGAGATGAAAATGCAAATTGATGGAACTACATAGCAGATAGACAGAAAAAGTTGGAGGAACTCAGCGGGTCAGACAGCATCTAGGCCATAGTTAGCTGTGGGCTAGGTGAAAATGAGTTACAGACAATGAGACTCAACAAAACGAGTCTGAATCTAGTGCAATGATTTGGGTGCGGGGAGGGACGGAGAGAGAGAGGGGATGGGATGCAAGGGTTACGTGAAGTTAGAGAAATCAATCTTCATAACGCTGGGTTGCCCAAGTGAAAAATGAGGTGCCGTTCCTCCAATTTGTTTTTGCCTCACTTTGACAATTGAGGAGGCCCAGGACAGAAAGGTCAGTGTGGGAATGGGAAGAGTAATTAAAGTGTTTGGCAACCGGGAGATCAGGTGGGCCCAGGTGGACTGAGCGAAGGTTTTCAGCGAAACGATGCCTAGTCTGCGTTGGGTCTCGCTGATGTATAAGAGTCCACACCTTGAACAACGGATACCGCAGATGAGGTTGGAAGAGGTGCAAATGAACCTCTGCCTAACCTGAAAGGTCTGTCGGGAGGTGGCATAGGGACAAGTGTTGCATCTCTTGCGGTTGAATTTCTCACCCAAACCAACCCCTCCCCAGGTACCTTCCCCTACAACCGCAAGAAATGCAACACCTGTTCCTATGCCTCCTCCCGACAGACCTTTCAGGTTAGGCAGAGCTTAATTTGCACCTCTTCCTACCTCACCTACGGTATCCGTTGTTCAAAATGTGGACTCATACATCAGCAGGCAGTGAAGAAAGCTAATGGCATGTTGGCCTTCATAACAAGAGAATTTGAGTACAGGAGCAAAGAGGTCCTTCTGCAGTTGTATAGGGTCCTGGTGAGACCACATCTGGAGTATTGTGTGCAGTTTTGGACTCCTAATATGAGGAAGGACGTCCTTGCTATTGAGGCAGTGCAGCACAGGTTCACGAGGTTAATCCCTGGGATGGAGGGACTGTCATATGAGGAAAGATTGGAAAGACTGGGCTTGTATTCACTGGAGTTTAGAAGGATGAGAGGGGATCTTATAGAGAAGTAAAACATTATAAAAGGACTAGACAAGATAGATGCAGGAAAAATGTTCCGAATGTTGGGGGAGTCCAGAACCAGGGGCCACAGTCTTAGAATAAAGGGGGGGGCATTTAAAACTGAGGTGAGAAGAAACATTTTCGCCCAGAGAGTCGTGAATTTGTGGAATTCTCTGCCACAGAAGGCAGTGGAGGCCAATTCACTGGATGAAATTAAAAGAGAGTTAGATAGAGCTCCAGGGCCTAGTGGAATCAAGGGATATGGGGAGAAGGCAGGCACAGGTTACTGATTGTGGGTGATCAGCCATGATCACAATGAATGGTGGAGCTGGCTCGAAGGGCCAAATGGCCTCCCCCTGCACCTATTTTCTATGTTTCTATGTTTCTATGAACATTGACTTCACTACCAATTCCCATCCTGCATTCAAATTCACTTGGACCATCTCTGGCAACTCCCTCCGCTTTCTTGATCTCAATGTCTGCATCACAGGAGAGACTATCGACTGACGTCTATTATAAACCTACTGACTGCCACAACTATCTAGACTGCACTGCTTCTCACCCTGCTTCCAACAAAGACTCTATCCCCTACTCCCACTTCCTCCGACTACGCTGCATCTGCGTCAAAGACGAGGTGTTCCATACCAGCACAACTGAGATGTCCTCATTCTTTAGGGAATGGAGGTTCCCCATTCCCATCATAGATGAGGCCCTTCACACGTGTCTCCCCGGTACCCCGCAGCTCCGCTCATGTTCCCCCTCTCCCCTGTCGCAACAGGGACAGAGTCCTCCTTGTCCTTACCTTTCCCCCATCAGCCATTGCATGCAAAACATTATCCTCCGACATTTTTGGAAAATCCAATGGGATCCCACCACTAGTCGCATCTTCCCATCTCCATCCCTTTCCGTCTTCCCCAGAGAACATTCCCACCACAACTACCTGGTTAACTCAATACTCTGACTGATGAAAGTCAATGTGCCAAAAGCCTTTTTGACCACCCGATCTACCTGGGAATCCACCTTCAAGGAACCATGCACCGACACTCCTACATCCCTCTGCTCTACAACACTCCCCAGAGCCCTACTATTCATTGTGTCAGTCCTGCCTATATTAGACTTCCCAAAATGCAACACCTCACATTTCTCTGTATTAAATTCCATGATGCATTCCTCAGCCCACCTGGTCAATCGATCAAGATCCTGCTGTAATTTTTCACAACCACTATCTGCAAAAGCACCAACTTTTGTAGCATAAGAACTTAAAATCTTATTCGTGTTATCACTCATAATTTCATTGTGTTAAAATGTTGTTGTTATCAGAAATTAAAATTGAAACATAACATTATTTATATTATCCATAGCTTACTCATTGCAGTCAAAATAATAAAATAATAGTCATAGAATTATGCAGCATGGAATCAGCCCCAACTCATCTGTGCTGACCAACAATCTCTATCAAAGCTTGCCCCATTTGCCTGCCCTCAGTAAAGAATATCCTGTCGAAAATTGAAGTGAAAAATAGAAAATGCTGGAACTACTCAATACATCTGGCAACATCTGTGGTGAGTAACAGAGTTAATGCTTCAGATGAATGATCTTTCTTCTAATCACATATAAATAAAATTGAACTGAAATCCAAATGACACTTACATCTTAATAACTGATCCTTTGCATAAAGGATAAACATATCAAAAATGCACATGATTAAGACGGTATCTTTTTCATAATAAGGATGTTTACTGCTTTTTTAGTCTCTCAGCATTACTTAATAATCACAGATGAGGGAACAGGTGAGCTATGTGATGCAAAAAATAAACTGTTTGAGGAACTCAGTGGGTCAGGCAAAGACTATCGGGTGGAGACCCTTCTTCAGCCTGAGAGTCAGGGGAGAGGGAAACTAGAGATATGGAAGGGCACGGTGTGAAAACGACAGATCAAGGAGAGTACAAAAAAGGGGGGGGAATGCCCATGGAAAAGTTTGGAACAATGAAGACTCGAGATAACAAGACATCAAAGGATGCTTGTACAAGACATAGGTGAGGCCACATTGTGTTCAGTGTTGGTCACCCTGTTATAGGAAGGATAAAGGTGTAAAAGATCATGAGAGGAATGGATAGGGTAAATGCAGTCTTTTGCTTAGAGAAGGAAATCAAGAACCAGAGGACATAGATTTGAGGTAAGGGAGGGGGGGAAGATTTAATAAGAACTTGAGGGGTAATTTTTTACATAAAGCTTGGTAGGTATATGGAATGGGCTGCTGGAGGAGGTAGTTGAGACTGGTACTATTACAACGTTTAAGAAACATTTAGACATGCTCACGGATAGGATAGGTTTCAATGGATATGGGCCAAATGCAGGCAGGTTGGACTAATGTAGGTGAGGCAAGTTGGTCGGCATGGGCAAGTTGGGCCGAAGGGCCTGTTTCCCATCTGTATGACTCTATGGCTCCATGACTCTTCCGAAACGATGAACAGAAGGAGGGTTAGAAATATTCAACCATTCCAGTTCAGCGATGTCACAGTTGATAGTACGCACACTGTGGATTCAGTTATCACTCTAGAGATCTGAGTATAAAAATGGCATCTGATGCTACAGTGCAAGGTTCTTCAGAAAACTTTAGACTACAAAAAGTGCCATATAATTACAACATTTAAAAAAATTGCTTCCTTGAACTTGTTTCTCACAAATGAAATTCCTGCATTTTTAGTAACATCTAAGTAAATTAAAAAAAAAATCATTTTCGTCACAAACTGGTAAAACACGTTGATTATTTCATTGGAATTGAGCATATCTAATTACTTGCCTGATATCCACTTCCTCAGAAGAATGAAGCCATGTCAGGAGAATGCTAATTATTTTCTAGGGCTACTCTTGTTCATCATGGCAATCACTATCCCTGAAATCCTGAGAGAAAGTATCGCTTAAATGTTACAGGTTAATAGTTTAAATTTTACTGCTGATTTTTGGAAGTAGCCATGGACCAAATTTCTAGTACAGAAATTACTTCACCCAATTTTTAGTACATTAGCTAATCTTTGGATAGGTTTAGAGGATATGGGCCAAAAACAGGCAGGTGAAGTTCGGCATGTCCTCAACAACTCTCACCAACTTCTACAGATGCGCCGTAGAAAGCATTTTATCAGGATGCATCACAGCTTGGCTTGGGAACAGCTCCATCCAAGGCCACAAGAATTTGCAACGAATTGCGGACGCAGCCCAGACCATCACACAAACCAACCTTTCCATTGACTCCGTTTATACCTCATGCTTCCTCATCAGCATAATCAAGGGCATGCCACACCCTGGCCACTCTCTCTTCTCCCCTTTTCCATCGGGGAAAAGACACTGAAGTGTGAAAACGCACACCTCCAGATTCAAGGTCAGTTTCTTCCCAGCAACTGAATCATCCTACCACAACCAGAGAGCAGTCCTGAACTACTATCTACCTCATTGGAGAACCACAGACTATCTTTGATCGGACTTTACTACTTATCTTGCACATTTTTCCCTTATCATGTTTCTGCACTGTGAATGGCTCGATTGTAATCATGTATTGTCTTTCCGCTGACAGGTTAGCACGAGCCAAGAGCTTTTCATTATACCTCAGTACCTGTGACAATAAACTAAACTAAACTGAATGTGTAGACATGGGCAAGTTGGGCAGAAGGGCCTTTGTCCACACTGTTTGACTCTACAGGCCTAATTTATTCTCACCATCCCATATGTGGATATCAGGCAAGTAATTACATAGACCCAATACCAATGAAACCATCAACTTGCTTAACCAGTCTGTGACTGAAAAGAATGTAAAAAATAATGCTTAGATTCGCTTTGAGGTTACTAAATATGAAGGAATTTCATTTGTGCAGATCAAGTTAAAGGAATCAATTTTAAAATAATACTATTTATGGCTCAAAGTTTTCCAAAGAAAATTACAATTAAGTACTGTAGATCAGTAAATGTTGCCTCGAAGTGTAGCGGACTGCTTGCTTGCCTCTCATTCTTCTGACCCTCCGATGGTGCCCAACTACCCCAGTGGTACTCATCTGAATTTTTGTGTCAAAGTTTTGGAATGGATTGGTAGCCTTCTCACTAAAAGATTTGGATGAGAAGTTTATGAAGGGTACAACAAGACATTAAAAGATGCTTGTACAAGACATTGGTGAGGCCACATTGTGTTAAGTGTTGGTCACCCAGTTGTAGAAAAGATAATGTTAAGTTGGAAAGGGTGCGGAGAAGTTTAACAAGGATATTGCCAGGACTCGAAGGCCTGAGCTGTAGGGAGAGGTTGAGCAGGTTAGGGCTTTATTCCTTGGAGCTCAGGACGATGAGGGGTGATCTTATAGAGGTGTATAAGATCATGAAAGGAATAGATCAGGTAAATGCACAGTCTTTTATCCAGAGTAGGGTAATCAAGAACCAGAGGACATAGATTTAAGGTAAAGGGGAAAAGGTTTAATACTGAGGGGTAACTTTTTTACACAAAGGATGGTAGGTATATGGAACGAGCTACTGGAGGAGGTAATTTAGGCAGATACTATCATAAGTTTTAACAAACATTTAACCTAAAGGATAGGTTTAGAAGGATATGGGCCAAATGCATGTAAGTTGGATTAATGTAGATGGGGCTTGTTGGTTGGTGTGGACAAATTGGGCTGAAGGGCCTGTTTCCACAGTATATGACTCCATGACTCTTCAGGAACAAGATGAACGGAAGAAGGGTTAGAGATATTCAACCGCTCCAGTTCAGCAATGGCACAGTTGATAGCACACACACCATAGATTCAAGTCTCACTCTAAAGATCTGAGTATAAAATCTAAGCTTCATTAAAAAACCCAATCCTTTTGGTCACAAAACGGTAAAACACATAGATTATTTCATTGGAATTGGGCATACCTCATTGCTTGCCTGATATCCACTTCCTCAGAAGGATGAAGCCATGTCAGGTGTTTGTAAATGATTTTTTAGGCCTGCTTTTGTTCATCCAGGTCAATCACTATCCCTAAAGTCCTGAGAAAATTCATCCCTTAAATGTTAAAGATTAATTGTTAAAATTATACTGCTGTTTTTTGGAAGCTTGCCATGGACAACATTTTTAGTACAGGTATGTTATTAGCTAACCTTTGGGTAGATTTAGAGGATATGGGCCAAACATAGGCAGATGGGACTAGTGTAGGTGGGGCATGTTGTTTGGCATGGACAAGTTGGGACAACAATCCCATTACAGGTATTTCATTAGCTGACCATTGTGTGATCCAAGACTAAGATAAATGTTCTACAAGTTCCACTTTGTCATTCCTTCAGTTCGTCACTAAACCTTCTGACATGTATCTGGGGCAACTCTACATAAACTCAATCGCCATTGTTTCTTTAAATTGCTCACCGTACCAGGTGTCTAGAGCTTTGTAAGTCAAATTGCCAGAATCAGTTCTTTGAAACTTGCGACTACCTGATTGCACTTTCTTGTCCTGCTGAGCAGACGGATATTGGGCAAAGTCATGCTTGATCCCTTTGAGATCTATCGGCAAGCAGGTGTTCAATGTTCATTGCGTCACGGACCACAAGCCACAGTCCCTTTGGGAACCAACAGCAACCAGATGCTTAATTTCCATTATGTCACGGACTTCAATACGTGCCTGATGAAATATGAAAGCCTTAGATGAACCAGAGGTCAAATGCCACCACGCCGAGACAAGTGGTGGAGCAGTGAAAGCTGAAGGAAAGGTGTGAATGCATTTTGCACCTGACTTAGTTTTATACTATGTGTAGGAAGGAACTGCAGATGCTGGTTTAAACCAAAGATAGACACAAAATGCTTGAGTAACTCAGCGGGACAGGCAGCATCTCTGGAGAGAAGGAATGGGTGACGTTTCGGGTCGAGATATGTTCTACACTCTGGTATATTTCTCTTTGCACTATCTGTGGTACTGTGTAATCACTTGATGACTTGTATGACTTGACTGGATAGCATGCAAACAAAGTTTAGACTTTAGAGATACAGCGTGTAAACAGGCTCTTCGCCCCACCGAGTTTACGCTGATCAGCGATCACCCTGTACACTAGCACTATCCTCCACACTAGGGACAATTTACAATTTATAGAAACCAATTAACCTACAAACCTGTACATCTTTGGAGTGTGGGAGGAAACCGGAACACCCGGAGAAAACCCACACGGTCAGAGAGAGAATGAACAAACTCCAACCAGACAGCACCTGTAGTGAGTATCACAAAATGCTGGAGTAACTCAGCGGGTCAGGCAACATCTCAGGAGAGAAGGAATGGGTGACGTTTCGGGTCGAGACCCTTCTTCAGGCTCGTACCTGTAGTGAGGATCGAACCTGGGTCTCTGGTTGTAAGGCTGCAACTCCACCCCTGCACCATAAGTTCTTCACCGTATCTTAGTACACGAGACAATAATAACCCAATACCAATACTAATGACTATTGTTTTAGTCTAAAATTATTTGAATAGTTTTTGCATGAATGTGGCTATCAGTTGCACTTAAAAACAGTTCCGAAGCATTCGATAGAGAAGGCCCAGTGAGTTTGAGGGGTGGGGATTCAGTGGTTCACCAGGCTGAAGTCTCCTCAACACACAGAGTTTGCTTCACCTTATGTTGATAGAGAAGGAAAGAATGTTTTTTTGCTCCAAAAGTGAAAGAAGTGACTCTGGGCTGTAGGAGCAGTGGACACCGAGTCTGGGCTGAGGGGTGGGTCCAGATGACCCTGTGCACTACTTGATCCAGATACAATTATAGAGGCTCAGGGCAAATGGATCAGATGATGCTTTCAATTACACCTAGGCCGTGGGGGCTGAGGTCTGAATTCAGTCACAACCTCTGATAATGTGAATTAAACCTGTCAGGAATTGTTTCTGATTGGAGAAACATTCCCCTGCCTGGCATTAACGTTCATTGATTATTTAGTTGGATTGTGAACCAATGTGTATGTGTAAGATTCTGAGAAAAGATCAAGTATTTTGTAGCGGCACAGTGGCGGTAGAATTGCTGACTTACTGCTGCGGTGGAGTTGCTGATTTACAGTGCCAGAGACACGGGTTCGATCCTGACTATGAGTGCTATCTGTATGGAGTTTGTACGTTCTCCCCATGACCCGCGTGGGTTTTCTCCAGCTGCTCCGGTTTCCTCCCAGACTCCAAAGACGTACAGGTTTATAGACTAATTGGCTCAGTAAAATTGTAAATTGTCCCCAGGGTGTGTCGGATAGTGTTAGTGTGCGGGGATCGCTGGTCGGCGTGGACTCGGTGGGCTGAAGGGCCTGTTTCCATGCTGTATCTCTAAACTAAAAAAAACAAAACTATTTTCTAAACAAAATACCTAAAAAGCTTTGCATTCGTTTACCAAAGAGGGTGTTCTCTGTTATGTAATTGACATGATTTAATACGATCATGAGTAGATGTTTTGCTGTCTCCCAGAACCTAATATATTAGAGTTGATGCATGTCTCATATATCTCTACATTGGGCAATGGGGATTTCTGTTAAAATCTAACCCTAAAACTCAACAACTTTGCAAAAGGCAACTGAGGGTAAAATTGTCGATATGTTCAAGATTCTCAGTAGCTTTGTACCTGCTGGATAATGGACATTGATCTTCAAAAGCCAACGGATGTACGAATTGTTCAGTTCCTTTACACCTGTGTGAATCTGATTCTAGAGATGAAAGGCCAATGTTGAACATATGGTAAAATATCCCCCACTACGGCAACCCTTTCCAAATCTCCAGGCTCTAGGAGGACAGACCAACTCAAAGAAAATCTGAGTACAAGTGCCAGAATTCAAGGCTGTCTCTGATCACTCAGCTGTTTATTAGGTGTTGATACTGTTGGATATTTTGCCCAAAGTATCCCAGTTGTCAGTAGATTGTATGGGGAGACAGGGCTGCTCTTTGTTAAAGAATTGGACCACAGTTATGCCTTTAAATAGACTGAGCACTGGGCCATGATGTCAGAAAAGGTTAATCTCTGTTATTGAGCTAATTGGATCACATTAGGCCAGTAGCAAGTGATGACATAAAGATCTTGGCCAGTATTTAGTATGGATATACCATCTATGTTCAATTGGACATGATCAGAGGTTGTTGGTGGCATTCATTCTGAAATATCAAAATGTAGAATGTTTGACATTCGTTTCACATGTTTGTGATTAGTACATGTGTCAGAAGTTATGGGGAGAAGGCAGGAGAATGGGGTTTGAAACATAGAAAACATAGAAGAGGTGCAGGATTAGGCCATTCAAGCCAGCACCGCCATTCAATATGATCATGGCTGATCATCCTAAATCAGTACCCTGTTCCTGCTTTCTCCCCATATCCCAGATCAGCCATGATCGAATGGCGGAGTAGCCTTGATAGGCCAAATGGCCTAATTCTACTCCTATTCCCTATGATTTTTACACAAAGGGTGGTGAGTGCCTGGAAAGCATTGTCAAGGGGGTGATGGGGGCAGATACAATAGTGGTATTTATGAACCTTTTGGATCGGCACATGAATATGCAGGGCATGGGGGGACATGGATTATGTGCGGGCAGATAAGATATGGTCTTGGCTTTATGTTTGGCATGGACATTGTGGCCCAAAGGGTCTATTCTTGTGCTGTACCATTCCATGTCCTACGTTCTTCCGTAAGTTTCATTGTTGTATTTGCTTCAACATCCCGATCAAAATATAAAAACCTTCAAATTGCAAACTCATGAGGAAACTGTATGAACATGTCTTGCAATGGTACAAGAAGCTAGACAGAGCAATGAGGTATGTACAAGGAATCTCCTTCCTGCATGGAACAATGAAATCGATAATTTGCACAGAGCAAGTTAGCTACAATACTGACATCTACCTGACAATGTGGAGTATTGCCCAGATATGTCCTGTCTACAAGAAGTAGGACCAGCCCAAACTTGCCAATTACCACTCTAGCTCGTCAGCAAAGTGGAGGAGGGTATAATCGACAGTGCTTTCTTAGGAACAACCTGCTCACCAAAACTCTGTTTGGGTTCTGCCAGAGTAACTCAGCTCCTGACCAAACATGGCCAAAAGAGTTGAATGCCAGAGGTGAAGTGACAGTAACTGATAGGCCAAATCAGTTGGCAAGGCAGCAGATGCTCAAGCATGGCATCAAGGAGCACTGGCTAAACTGAACTCAATGGGAATCAGGGGAATAACTTTTGTTTAGTTTAGTTTAGTTTAGTTTAGTTTAGTTTAGTTTAGTTTAGTTTAGTTTAGAGATACAGCGCGGAAACAGGCCCTTCTGCCCACCGAGTCCGCACCGACCAGCGATCCCCACACATTATGGGTAAGTGATGAACAGAAAGAGATTTCCTAAACTAGAAAGGATTCTGATAAAGTAAAGTGTGAGATTTGTTTCCCATTAGTTGGCAACACAGCACAGTTTTTACCCCAGGGCCATACGAGAACTGAACACTACCTTTGCACTAGGCAACACCGTTAAAAAATCTTGTACTTAATATAATTGTATTTAATTGTATTTATGTATTTATTTGTTTTTGCATTTATTGCATATATGTTTGTACGCACCGTCAGGATTGGCTATTTTTTAATTTCGTTGTACTCGTTGCAATGACAATAAATGAATATTATTATTATTATTATTACAAGGACTTGGCCAAAGACTAATTATTGTTTTCTCATTACAGTTTTGTTCTATCGCTGACTGCTCCATTCCTCCTTCTCTGCACTTTTACAAGTTATCAACAATTAGAAATGGGCATTTTTGATCATTAGTTTCACCATGGAAAGGGAGGTGCTTCCTGCTAGTTTATCTTAACTCTTCCTTATTTATTTCTGTTCTCAATCTTCATTTGATTCTTTCCTATTGCTCCAGAAGATGGCTTCAGATGGTGTCGAGGTATTCCTTTCTCCATTTCTGCTCTCCTATTTCTGGTGGTCCTTACCTGTAGTCTTCCATTGCCAACTCCCTGACCTTCCCTGTCTCCCTCAGTTCCTCCTCTGCACTACTCAGCTTCACTTCCATTGTGAGTGCCCATTTTCCCGTCACAGATATCTCACTTACATGACTTGGCTCTGTCATCAAATTTCCTTCTGAACCCTGATTAATGTTGTTCATATTCAAAAGATCATTGATATCAGTCCTTTGCCTGAACATAGTCACATTCTAATTATAGCATGTATTTTGAGAAGCTATATAAAGAGAAGTTTCAGTACAGGAAGCAGAATTTAGAAGGTCAAAATGTGTATTTGTTGGCATGTAAACATCACTGGCAAGACCAACATTTATTGCTCGATTCTAACTCGGCTTGTGAACGGGGTGTTGAGCTGGCTTCTACTGTTATGTGATTGTAAGATCATGTGATAGGAGCAGAATTAGGCCATTCGGCCCATCAAGTCTACTCCGCCATTCAATCATGGCTGATGTGTCTCTCCCTCCTAACCCCGTTCTCCTGCCTTCTCCCCATAACCCCTAACACCTGTACTAATCAAGAATCTATCTATTTCTGCCTTAAAAATATTAATTGACTTGGCCTCCACAACCTTCTGTGGCAGAGAATTCCTCAGATTCACCACCCTCTGACCAAAGAAATTCCTCCTCATCTCCTTCCTAAAAGAACGGTCTTTAATTCTGAGGCTATGACCTCTAGTCCTAGACTTTCCCATTAGTGGAAACATCCTCTCCACGTCCACTCTATCCAAGTCTTTCACTATTCAAGGGATATGGGGAGAAGGCAGGAACGGGGTCCTGATTGTGCATGATCAGCCATGATCACGGTGAATGGCGGTGCTGACTCAAAGGGCCGAATGGCCTACTCCTGCACCTATTGTCTATTGTCTGTACATTTAAATGAGGCGCCCCCTCATCTTGGGAGTGGATTCTCAAAATGAGTTGGGAAAGGTGTTTCCAGGAGATCCAAGATTTAGATCAATGGTGATGATGTACAGTGTCTCCAAGTCAGGATGGTGTGTGGTGGAGGGGAACAGGGATGCTTGCATTCCCGTACCCCTGCAACCTTTACCCTGTTAGACGGCAGAGTTCACAAGCGTAGGAGCTGTTGTAGAGGATTCTTGGAAGGTTGTTGGGGTGCATATTGTGGATGGCACACACTGTACTCATGGTAGGCTGGTGGTGAAATGCCCCCATACCTGGGGCGGTGCTAATCAAGTAGCTGCTTTGCCCTGGATGGTGTTTTGTTTTTTTGAGTGCTGGTTATTCTGCACTCATCCAGGTAGGTCGGGGATATTCTGTCACATGTCTGATTTTCACCTTATTGACTGTGGAAAGGTTACGAGGTGAGCCACTCGCTTCAGGTTCATAAGTTCACAAGTTATAGGAGCGGAATTAGGCCATTCCGCCCATCATCATTCAATCATGGCTGATCCATCCTTCCCTCCCAACCCCATTCTCCTGCCTTCTCCCCATAACCCCTGACACCCGTACTACTCAAGAATCTGTCAATCTGGTAAAATCTATAAAACAATATTAAACGAAATAAAATAATTCTGCAACTCCAATGAGGCAGAGATCTCTGCAGCAAAGTATAGCTTTAATAAGGTTTCATTTTGAAATGGACATGACCCTGAAGTGAAACATGGTTGCAAAAAACCCATCAAACAATACAATGCAATGTTGTCCCTGTGAGATTACTTACTTACCGAATGTACACTCCACATGTGGGTTCATTCATCTTACAACATGCTGTCAAAATCAATAAGGAAAGGAGACTTTATTGATTCATGGAATAGGAATTTAGAATTGGGCCCATCATGCTTGTGTATGTTGGTAAGATCTACCCATTCCTATATTGCCTTTTTCCAGAACCTCATAAAGTTATTTTTTTTAATATCATATAAACCCAATAGTTTTTCAAAGGTATTATTGAATCGTTATCTCCCTTTCAAGCAGTGTGTTCTAGATTATAACAGCCAGGTCTGTAAAAGTATCACTTTTCTTCTGGTTTCCTTGAAAAATACTTTAAATTTGTAGCCTTTGGTTACTGACTATTCTCTCCATCAAACCCCCCTCACAATTTAATCAGCTCTGTTCTCTGGATGGGTGCTCAGATTGCTCATATTCAACGAGTAGCACAAATTCAGGTTGGCACAAATAATCAAAGGCGAAGGTAGACACAAAAAGCTGCAGTAACTCAGCGGGACAGGCAGCATCTCTGGAGAGAATGAATGAATGGGTGATGTTTCGGTTAAAGACCCTTCTTCAGACTAATCAAAGGTGAAGTTCTGCTATTCATTATTTTTCCACCAGAGGTCACCAGTTTCCTTATAAATTAGGTCCTCTCGCAGAACCATGTGATTTTAACCTAGCAGTAATTCTGGTTTAGACATAAAAAGCTGGAGTACCTCAAAGGGGCCAGGCAGCATCTCTGGAGAAAAGGAATCGGTGACATTTCAGGTCGAGACCCTTCTTCAGACTGAAGTAGGGTCTCCACACAAAACGTCACTTATTCCATTTCTACAGGGATGCTGCCTAACCCGTTGAGGTACTCCAGCTTTTTATGTCTATCTTCGGTGTAAACCACTATCTGCAGTTCCTTCTTACACATAGTGACTGTTATAATACATACACAGACGTACATACTTCTTAAAAGACTTTCAAAGCAGAAACGCCTAGGCAAACATGTGGATGCTCTTTCACATAAACTCAATCAAAATCCCCCCCCCCCCCCCCCCCCCACACGTTTTCTTATTAAATCTTCCTTGTTTCAGCAGCATCAGATGCCACTTTAAGTAATTTATCTGTAAGCTGGTGAGATGCAACACAGCCTCTTGCCCGCCTCACCCACACCTCCCAACAGCCACCCCCACACCGGTTAGAGTAATGTAGGTCATTTACTGAAGTGTTTGGACTTTCATTCCGGGGCCTCTACTTGGTATTGACCAAAACTGATTAAAGTTAATACTTCCCACTCCCAGGGCTTTATGCATGCTCCCAGTGTCTACAAAGAACAGCAGATGCTGGTGTACAAAAAATAGCACAAAGTGCTGGAGTAACTCAGTGAGCATAACTCAGTCAGGCACCATCTATGGAGTATATAGATTGGTGATATCTCGGGTCGGGACCCTTCCTAAATATCAAAAGAATTGGTTATTGTAGCTATTGAAATTGTAATGAATCACGTCCAGTTATCTTTGATCTTAAGTATAAAATACTTGCTGTGCCAGTCTGAAGAAGGGTCTCGACCCGAAACGTCACCCATTCCTTCTCTCCGGAAATGCTGCCTGCCCCGCTGGGTTACTTCAGCTTTTTGTGTCTATCTTTTGCTGTACCTGGAGTTTGGGAGATTCTACTGAGAGGGTTTCGAGGAGAATGTCATTCTTAGAAACATATCGCTATTCTTTCATATTCACTCCCTACCCAACAACACAGTGGGAGTACCCTCATCAGCAACATGAGGACAGTTCATCACCTTTGCAAGTAGGGAAAGAGAATAACACAATACAATACAATACAATATATCTTTATTGTCATTGTACAGGGGTACAACGAGATTGGGAATGCGCCTCCCATACGATGCAATAAATTAATTAGCTAGTCAGTATTAATTTAAACAACCCAATGAAACAAATTAGAAACAGTTTTAAAACAGAATAATGTGCAAGTAGATCTGTGCCGGTTCACTGTGCGATGTGACCATCCGGCTCAGCAGGACCGGTTCATAGCAGCTATGGCCCTGGAAATGAAGCTGTTCCTGAGTCTGGAGGTGCGGGCATAGAAGGCCATGTATCGTCTGCCCGATGGTAGAAGTTCGAACAGACTGTTGCAGGGGTGTGAAGAGTCTTTGTGGATGCTGGTGGCTTTTCTTAGGCATTGTGTGTTGTAGATGCCCTCCAAGGCTGGTAGCTGTGTTCCGATGGTCCTCTGAGCTCCATGGACTACCCGCTGAAGAGCTTTCCTCTCTGCCTCCGTGCAGCTGAGATACCACACAGGGATGCCATGTGTTAGGATGCTCTCTATGGTGCAGCGGTAGAAGGTCGTCAGCAGCTGTTGGGGTAGACCAGACTTTTTCAGTGTTCTTAGGTAGAACAGTCGTTGCTGTGCCTTCTTGACCAGCGCAGCAGTGTTATTGGGCCATGTTAGGTCCTCCAAAATGTGAGTGCCCAGAAACTTGAACACTCTCTCCACACTGTCCCCGTTGATAAAGATCGGGGCGTATTCCCCGTTGTGTGACCTACAGAAGTTGATGTTCAGCTCCTTGGTCTTGGTGGTATTTAGGGACAGGTTGTTATCAGAGCACTAGTTCGCCAGGTTCTGCACCTCCGCTCTGTATTTTGTTTCATCACCGTTGGTGATCAGCCCGATCACCGTTGTGTCGTCTGCAAACTTGACAATGATGTTGGTGTCGAATGGAGGAACACAGTTGTGTGTGAATAGGGAGTTGAGCATGGGGCTCAGAACACAGCCCTGTGGTGTGCCGGTACTCAGGGTGATAGTGGAGGACAGGTGCGGGCCCATTCTCACTGCCTGCAGTCGCTCCAGCAAGAAATCCGGGATCCAGTCGCATAACGACAAGCTGAGGCCTAGCTGGTGGAGTTTGGTGATGAGCTTGGTGGGGATGACCGTGTTGAAGGCAGAGCTATAGTCAATGAATAGCATCCTCACGTACGTGCCCTGTCTCTCCAGGTGAGTCACTGTGATTTAAGTATTGCCTTTGTTCAATTAATGGCTGTCGTTTAAAAAAAATCTCACTTGTAGTTAACTACCTACAGTAAAGTGGTGGAAATTACTTATGTTTGACAAAGGAATGAAGGAGGCTGCTGAAAGTGGTAGACATTGTCCGGTCCATCATTGCCACTGATCTTCCCTCCATTGAAGTGATCTGCAGCTAGGATCATCTGGGACCCACGCCACCCTGGCCACCATTGGGAAGAAGGTACAGGAGCCTGAAAACCCTGATCTACAGGTTCAAAAACAGCTTCTTTCCAGCAACCATGAGGGCCTTGAACACTGAACAACACCTAACCACTACCTCGGCAATTAAGATCTACTATGGACTTTGTTTTGATTGCCTGACGGACTTTGGTTTTGTACGATTATGGTCGGGTTACCTAGGATTACTGATTATTAATTGATTGCACTATTGATTATTGTATATTTATTTGTGATTATTATTAATAGGCCGTAACAAATAAGACCATAAAATATAGGAGCAGAATTAGGCCATTCAGCCCATCAAATCTATTTGGCCATTTGATTATGGCTGATGTATTTTTCACCCAATTCACCCACTTCCACGTAACGTTTGTTGCTCTTACTAATCAAGAACTTATCAATCTCCACTTTAAAATACCCAATGCCTTAGCTTACACAGCCATTTGTAGTAATGAATCTCACCCGCTAGCTAAATAAATTCCTCCTCATCTCCATTCTAAAGTTACCTCCTTTTATTCCAAGGCTGAATCCTTTAGTTCTAGACTCTCCCATTACAGGAAACACCCTTTTCACATCAACTCTATCTCGGCCACTCATTTTAATGAGATTCTCATTTTAATGAGATTCCCTCTCATCCATCTAAACTCCAGCGAGTAATAGGACAATTAAACATTCTCGATTCTTGACTCTCTTGAATGTTTTTCCTTCCCTCCTACACTTTGGAGATTTGTCTATGATCCCAGCACACAAACTCTAGCGACAACTCCAATGTGGTGAGGAAGCTGGGGAGCTGGTAGCTGATCCAAATGCACAACTTTGTGAGTGGGGATAGCTCTGGTCCGTTGAAACCTACAAACAGTAGCACCATTTCTAATATCTCTTTCAAAGCAAAGTCTGCATTTCATTGCCTATCCAGGTTGGTGTTTTGTACGCAGGATGTATGAACTTGATGGCACCTGTACTATATTGACTGGATATATTGACTTGACAACATCGTGAATGCATTGGCATGACAATGATATGTATATAATGAAAGACATGTACTGTTTTGGTATTGTGCATTTTCCATGGATAAAGTTTATTTATGGAAAATAATCTTGAAATGATGAACTGGATGCGATTAAATCACTTGCAGGGTGACTTCAGGGGGAAAGTCAACAGTCAACAATACTCGTGTAGGATTAAATATATGCATAGACCACAACAGGTAAGGAAGGTTTCTGCAGGATTCTTGATTAATTAGTGATTTTAGATCACAAAAAGACCTTTAACGCCACTCTTACATTTGCCATTTTTATTTTATTTGCCTATTTGATTTCTCGAAATGCAGTGATTACATTTGAACAGGTACATGGATAGGAAAGGTTTAGAGGCCCACACGGGCAAGTGGGACTAGCGTAGATGGGGCATCTTGGTGGGCAAGGGAACGGTGGGTCGAAGGGCCTGTTTCTAGATTTAGAGATACAGCGCGGAAACAGGCCCTTCGGCCCACCGAGTCCGCGCCGCCCAGCGATCCCCGCACATTAACACTATCCTACACACACCAGGGACAATTTTATATTTTTTTTACATTTACCCAGTCAATTAACCTACATACCTGTACGTCTTTGGAGCGTGGGAGGAAACCGAAGATCTCGGAGAAAACCCACACAGGTCACGGGGAGAACGTACAAACTCCGTACAGACGGCGCCCATAGTCAGGATCGAACCTGAGTCTCCGGCGCTGCATTCGCTGTAAGGCAGCAACTCTACCGCTGTGCCACCCTGCCACCCTGCCACCCTGCCGACCATGTTTCCATGCTGTATGACTTTATAACTCAACATTCTCTATGGGTTGTAAATACAAAGCTCTACATTATTTGGTAGAAACATAGAAACCTAGAAACTAGTTGCAGGAGTAGGCCATTCGGCCCTTCAAGCCAGCACCACCATTCAATATGATCATGGCTGATCATCCAAAATCAGTATCCCATTCCTGCTTTCTCCCCATATCCCTTGATTCCTTTAGTCCTGAGAGCTAAATCTAATTCTCTCTTGAAAATATTAGACGAAGGGATTAAAAGTACCATTAGCAAATTTGCAGATGATACTAAGCTGGGGGGTAGTGTGAATTGTGAGGAAGATGCAATAAGGCTGCAGGGTGACTTGGACAGGTTGTGTGAGTGGGCGGATACATGGCAGATGCAGTTTAATGTAGATAAGTGTGAGGTTATTCACTTTGGAAGTAAGAATAGAAAGGCAGATTATTATCTGAATGGTGTCAAGTTAGGAGGGGGAGTTCAACGAGATCTGGGTGTCCTAGTGCATCAGTCAATGAAAGGAAGCATGCAGGTACAGCAGGTAGTGAAGAAAGCCAATGGAATGTTGGCCTTCGTAACAAGAGGAGTTGAGTATAGGAGCAAAGAGGTCCTTCTACAGTTGTACCGGGCCCTGGTGAGACCACACCTGGAGTACTGTGTGCAGTTTTGGTCTCCAAATTTGAGGAAGGATATTCTTGCTATGGAGGGCGTGCAGCGTAGGTTCACTAGGTTAATTCCCGGAATAGCGGGACTGTCGTATGTTGAAAGGCTGGAGCGATTGGGCTTGTATACACTGGAATTTAGAAGGATGAGGGGGGATCTTATTGAAACATATAAGATAATTAGGGGATTGGACACATTAGAGGCAGGAAACATGTTCCCAATGTTGGGGGAGTCCAGAACAAGGGGCCACAGTTTAAGAATAAGGGGTAGGCCATTTAGAACGGAGATGAGGAAGAACTTTTTCAGTCAGAGAGTGGTGAAGGTGTGGAATTCTCTGCCTCAGCAGGCAGTGGAGGCCAGTTCGTTGGATGCTTTCAAGAGAGAGCTGGATAGAGCTCTTAAGGATAGCGGAGTGAGGGGGTATGGGGAGAAGGCAGGAACGGGGTACTGATTGAGAGTGATCAGCCATGATCGCATTGAATGGCGGTGCTGGCTCGAAGGGCTGAATGGCCTACTCCTGCACCTATTGTCTATTGTCTATTGTCTATTGTCCAGTGAATTGGCCTCCACTGCCTTCTGTGGCAGAGAATTCCACAGGTTTACAACTCTCTGGGTGTATATCCTTCCTGATAGTGACGATCATAGGTTTAGAAGGTGCATTTGAAGTGGCCTAGCTTTGTATAAAGTGGCCGTTCAGTCTTATTCTGCCCCCAATCCCAAAATATGGGGCTCTTCTCTCTGCAGACACATCGTCTGCCCATTCCCCTCCACAGATGCTGCCTGACCCGCTGAGTTCCTCCAGCGCTTTGTTGTATTTCTTTCGCTCCACACTATTAGTGCAGCAAGCAACACGATCACTTTGCCACCACATCCGTGTTCTGGAGGCGATCTCGCTCACTGCACACAGGCAGCCGCTTGCAGAGGATGCACACGGAGAGGATTGACAGGATAGTCAAGTAGCCAGCGGTGAAGCTTGCAGCCCAGAGCTTTAACTCAGCGAGAGTCGACGCCTCCCCTCCCTTCCCTTCCTTCCCAGAGGGTCAAAAGGAAACGGTGCACCTGTACAGAGACAAGAGAGGAAGACAGCATCCTGTAATTCTCCCCCATTGAAGACATAATCAGCAGCCTGTCCACTTGCCTCAAAACTCTGGGACGGTGAAAAATAAATAGAATAGGGGTTGATTGAACAGACCATCTCCATCGCAAAACGACTGCAACAGGAATAGCAGACCGCATGTGTGCTATGGCATCATCGTGTTTCATCTCTGCATTGTCGCCAAATAGAAAGGTGCAGTAAATGTTTCTTTAAATTTAATTAATTAATATGCCTACGAAGTAAGTATTGCATATGTAAATATTGCAAATGTTGTTCCCGTAAAAAAAACGCAATATATTCTGAAATTAATATTAAATTCGAATATGTCCATCCGTATTATTAGGCTGTGTTTATATTTGGGACATTGTATTGAGAACACGCATGCACATTGAAATGGAGATGGTGTACAATAAAGAAAAAAAAACCATATAGCATAGGTTGTGTCCAAGAGTGTTTTATTGTCGTGTGTCCCAGATAGAACAACAATGAGATTCTCACTTGCAGCAACACAGCAGAATATGTAAACACAGTATCCTCGTTAAATTGTTCCATATTTCAGCTGTTGCAGCGAGATAGGAATTGTACCCCGTGTTTTATTCTGCTGGTCCCTGGTTTTATTCAGCTGGTATTTACAGGTTGGAGGCAGGTATATATATATAACAAGCAAGCCTATGACCGGGAGTAACCGTGGAGTGTTTTGACCGATAGTAACCCTGGCGCTGCAGCGGTTACCAAAACTGCGCATCAGACCACAAACCCAAACAACGACCAGATCTCCTGAAAACGTCTGCACAAAACTAACTATTGGGCACCTCCAGCTGCTCCTCGTCCGAATTTCCGAGTGTTTTTTAATCTTATGTAATTACTCTACTTGCAATGTTTCCCCCCCCCCCCCCCTCCTCTTGGCTGCAATGATCTGGAGCCTTTTCTTTAGCAAGCACGCAAGATAATAGTCGAGAGACAAGAGTCTTTAAGTCTGATCACCTCCTCCACAGCCAACAATGGACCATTGTGGGCTCTTTGGCCATCGGTGCCGGCTCTGATTTGTTCTGTACCTTTTTTTATATCTCTAGATTCCCTCTTCCCTGACTCTCAGTCGTAAGAAGGGTCTCGACACGAAACGTCACCCATTCCTTCTCTCCAGAGATGCTGCCTGTATAAGGTTATTAAGGGATTGGACACGTTAGAGGCAGGAAACATGTTCCCAATGTTGGGGGAGTCCAGAACAAGGGGTAGGCCATTTAGAACTGAGATGAGGAAAAACTTTTTCAGTCAGAGAGTTGTGAATCTGTGGAATTCTCTGCCTCAAAAGGCAGTGGAGGCCAATTCTCTGAATGCATTCGAGAGAGCTAGATAGAGCTCTTAAGGATAGCGGAGTCAGGGGGTATGGGGAGAAGGCAGGAACAGGGTACTGATTGAGAATGATCAGCCATGATAACATTGAATGGCGGTGCTGGCTCGAAGGGCCGAATGGCCTCCTCCTGCACCTATCGTGTATTGTCTATTGTCTGTCCCGCTGAATTACTTGAGCATTTTGTATCTATCCTCCAGCATCTGCAAAGTTCCTTCCTACACAAGAATGCTTTATTGTCAGATGCCCCAAAATGGAACAATGAAAATCTTATTTACAGCAGCACAACAGATATGTAAACACAATACTCAGTAGACATCCTAATACACATCAAAAAGAAGTTCAATATATAAAAACAAACAATATATTGCGAAGACAAAAACAAATCTCCAAGTCCCCAGTGTAAAACAACGCAGTTCATATTTCGGAAAGAACTCCCGATGCTGGTTTACACCGAAGATATAAACAAATTGCTGGAGTAACTCAGCGGGACAGGCAGCAACTCTGGAGAAAAGGAATAGGTGACGTTTTGGGTTGAGACCCCTCTTCAAACTGAGAGTCAGGGAAGAAGGAAACTAGAGGTCTGAAGAGGTACAAAACATATCAGAGCCGGCACCGGTGGTCAATGAGCCCACAATGGTCCATTGTTGGCCATGGAGGAGGTGTTAACGAGGGATTATGAACAGTGAAACTAGCAGGAAGACTAGGGTGTGTGGGGGGGGGGGGGGGGGGGTGGGGGGATGGAGAAAGAGGGAATGCAAGGGTTACTTGAAATTCAAGAAATCAATATTCATACCACTGGATTGTATGCTGTATATACATAGTTCATAGGATGGTGTTTAGAAACATAGAAACATAGAAAATAGGTGCAGGAATATGACATTCAGCCCTTTGAGCCAGCAACACCAATCAATTTGGTCATGGCTGATCATCCAGAATCAGTACCCCGTTCCTGCTTTCTCCCCATATCCCTTGACACCGTTAGCCCTTAGAGCCACATCCATCTCTCTCTTGAATACATCCAGTGAATTGGCCTCCGCTGCCTTCTGTGGCAGAGAATTCCACAGGTTCACAATGCTCTGGGTGAAAAAGTTTTTCCTCATCTCAGTCCTAAATGGCCTACCCCTTATTCTTAAACTGACCCCTGGTTCTGGCCGCCCCCAACATCGAGAACATTTTTCATGCATCTAGCCTGTCCAATCCCTTAATAATTTTATGTTTCTATACGATCTCCTTTCATCCTTCTAAATTCCAGTGAATATGAGCCCAGTTGATCCATTCTTTCATCGTATTTCAGTCCCGCTATCCTGGGAATTAACCTGGTGAACCAACGCTGAACTCCCTCAATAGCAAGAATGTCCTTCCTCAAACTAGGAGACCAAAACTGCACACAATACTCCAGATGTGGTCTCATGAGGGCCATGTACAACTGCAGTTCAGCCCAATGAGTCCACACTGACCATAAAGTGCAGATTTACATTAATATTCCACTAATCTTATTTTATTTTCCTTATATTCCTGTCAACTATCCTCAGATCTTCCCAAGCACCAATACACTTGGGATAATTACTGGGGCCAATTCACCAAAGATCCCTGACTGATGACAAACCTTAGGCACCATGGTTTAAGATAACATGGACACTATATTATAGGAAAGATATTGTCAAGCTTGAAAGGGTTCAGAAAAGATTTACAAAGATGTTGCCAGGATTAGAGGGTGTGAGCTGTAGGGAGAGGTTGAGTAGGCTAGGTCTCTATTCCATGGAGCGTAGGAGGTTGAGGGGAGATCTTAGAGAGATTTACAAAATCACGAGAGGAATAGATCGGGTAGATGCACAGAGTCTTTTACCCAGAGTAGGGGAATCGAGGACCAGAGGACATAGATTCAAGAAGGGGAAAAGATTTAATAGAAATCCGAGGGGTAACTTTTTCACACAGAGGGTGATGGATGTATGGAACAAGCTGCCAGAGGAGGTAGTTGAGGCTGGGACTATCCAGGTGACTGTGTTTCTTTTAGCATAGAGCGGTGGGTGGAGTCTACATGGCCTTCAGTCAGTTCTTTGACAAGGTTCTACACCCAACTTCCACCGGGTGGCGCCAGCAATGGCTGCCTCGCCAACAGCTGTCTCCTCCATTCCTTCTATGTTGTTTTATATCATGTGTTAAATGTATGTTTTAGTGTTATTTAGCTTGTGGGGGGTGGGGGGTTGGGTTTGGGGGAATTTAAAAAAAAATCTCTTACCTCAACGGAGATGCGATTTTTTTCCGTATCGTATCTCCGTCCGCACTGCGGCCTAACGCCGTGGAGCTGGCGGCCTTTTGCTGGGGATCGACATTGGGAGCTCCAACCGCGGGAGCCTGCGGGACTTAACATTGTGGATGTGATGGTCCCTTTGCCAGGAATCGACCACTGAGCTCCATCCGCGGGAGCCTGCGGACTTTAACATCGTGGAGCTCGCGGTCCCTGGCTAGAGACCGACTTCAGGAGCTCCAACTGCAGGAGCTTCGACCTCACCAACGTGGGAGCTTCGATCGCCCGGACTGCGGATGGTTCGACTGCCCCGACTGCGGGTGAATAAAGAGAGAAGATTAGACTTTATTGCCTTCCATCACAGTGAGGAATGTGGGGAATCCGCTGTGGTGGATGTTTCTGTTAACTTTTATGTAGTTGTGTGTCTTGTTGCTTTTTATAGTATGGCTGTGTGATAAATCGAATATCACCGTACCTTAATTGGTACGCGTGACAATAAAAGACCTTTGAAACCTTTGAAACGTGAGAGATTGGTCCAAAAGATAAAAGCCAATGGGATCCTTGGTAATTTGGCAAATTGGATCCTAAAATAGCTAGGATCCTAAACATTGTCATGAAGATTGCAGGTGTTTTGTATGGCAAAGAAGGTAGTCTGTTGGCCACAGAACAATTTTGGTAAGATGTTTACAGAAATGGCAGGAGGAATTAAATCCTGAACAAGTGGTGTTTTATTTTGGGAGGACAAATAGGATGAGGATCTGCACAATATATGACAGTAATGCACAGCCTATGAAGTAATGGGGAAGAGAGGAACCTTGATGAAGATGTTAGGATTACTGAAGGCAGCAGCACAGCCAGATACGATGGTTAAGAAGACATATGGAACACTTGTTGGGAGTGGGAATATAAAAACAGGGAGGTTATGGCATACCTTAGGCTACAGCTACAGAATAGTGCGTAGTTCTAGTTGCTGCAATGTAGGAAGGCCAGGATTACACTGGAGAAGATGCAGAGCAGATTCACCAGGATTTTGCCTGTGATGGATCTTTTCAATGTAAGGAGAGACTGGAGAGGCAGGGTATATTTCCTTTGTAACGGAGAAAGCTGAGGGAGGTTTACAAAATTATTGCATGAGAGTCAAAGATAGTAAATTTTTGTCAGTGGCAAATCTATAGCATTCTTTGCCACAGAAGTGCTGTGGAGGCCAAGCCAGTGGATATTTTTAAGGCAGAGATAGATAGATTCTTGATTAGTACGGGTGTCAGGGGTGATGGGGAGCAGGCAGGAGAATGGGGTTTGGAGCGAGAGATAGATCAGCCATGACTGAAGGGCGGAGTAGACTTGATGGCCTGAATGGCCTAATTCTGCACCTATCACTTATGACCTGATGAACTTATGAAATATGGTTTGACACTTTTCCCCTTAGCAGAAGAGTCCATGACCAGATGTAGGGTCAGTGTAGGAAAATAACTGCAGATGCTGGTACAAATCGAAGGTATTTATTCACAAAATGCTGGAGTAACTCAGCAGGTCAGGCAGCATCTCAGGAGAGAAGGAATGGCTTAGGATAAGTTTTAGGAGATTCTGAGGAGATTTGAGAAATAATTTGTTTCATAAAGAGGACGGTTAAAATCTGGAATTTATTGTCTGAGGTGTTGGTGCAAACAGTTATTCTTGTAACATTTAATAAGCATTTAGATGAGCCTTTGAAATGCTGTGGCCAAGTGCTGAAATGGGATTAAAGTAGATTTGTAATGTCTGCCATGAATATAGTTGACAGAAGGGCCTGCTTCCATGCTGGATGACTCTTTAACATTAATCCCATCTGAAAAGCAAGTTATTGACTAGTTACGGACATTGTGGGGATTATGAAAGTTACCATGTCAATTGGAGTCTTTTTCTAATCTTTCACTGAAAAATGGACCTTCGGATTGGTGCGACCCTATCCCCAAGCCAAGTTAATGAGCCATGTCTTCACATCCATATCCAGTCTATTTGGCCGAGCGGTTGGAGTGGAAGAAGAGATGGATTCTCACCGCCACCTCTTTCTCAGGAATAGAAGTGCAGCACATGGACTTATGACGTCACAAAGTATGACTCACTGCAACACCATAGATTACTGACATTAAATCATCAGCAGCGGTTCTCAAATGCCTTTGACTAATCAGGTTTCAAGTTAAATAATGTATATCTGGTGAAGCCTGATTCATTTTTTTCTTGGAACCGTATGAGTGTGTTTATTATTAGCCATTATTGGATATGCTTTATTTGTATTTTAGCCCAAAGTTTAGTTTTATCCTTTTCCACAATTTCCCCCATTGTTGAGAATGTCTCATCCGCGAGCAGCATCTGATGATTGACACAAAATGCTGGAGTAACTCAGCGGCTCAGGCAGCATCTCTGGAGAAAAGGAATAGGTGATGCTTCGGGTCTCGATTCGAAATGTCACCAATTCCTTTTCTCCAGAGATGCTGCCTGTCCCGTTGTTACTCCAGCGTTTTGTATCTATCTTTGGTATAAACCTGCATCTGCAGCTCCTTCCTACACAAAAGCATCTGATCACTGACTTCATTCCCTTGTCCTGTTGACTGCAAATCTATTTCTAACGCGGACCATGAAATTAAATTAATTTTTATCAATATTATGCGCGCTGTATCAATGACGTCAAGAATCGCTTCAGTGCTGCCATCATTACGTCAATTTGCTTCAGTTTCTTAGAATTCCTCTTCTGATAGTGGTGATTCTTTCTGGGCATTGTTCCATAGATATAAAGATGGCTTCAATGTCTTGTTTAAGTAATCACTTCATTACGTTTGTCTATGCTCTCTTTATAATTACAATCTCTGATTCGACTGCTACGCACTCCAATTCTCCTAGCGAGGGAAGGCGATCAACCTGAAGTCGTTGTGCACGTGGGCACGAATGACGTCGGGCGGAAGAGGAAGGAGGTGCTACAGCGGGAGTTTAGAGAGTTGGGAAAAACGCTGAGAAGTAGGACGTCGAAGGTAGTTATCTCTGGACTGCTACCGGTACCTCGTGCTGGTGAGGCCAGGAACAGAGAGATAGAGGCTATGAATTTATGGCTGAGGGACTGGTGCAGAGAGCAGGGATTTAGATTTCTGGACCACTGGGATCTCTTCTGGGCTAGGGGTGACTTGTACAAAAGGGACGGGTTGCATCTTAACAGCAGGGGGACAAACATTCTGGCAGGCAGGTTTGCTAGTGTGACACCTGTGGCTTTAAACTAAGTAGTGGGGGGGAGGGGTTAACAAATTGTGAATATGAAGATGAGGTAAAAGGGAATACAGGAGATATTGCAAAAGACTCTCGGAAGAATGGGAACAGAAGTTCTAGAGCGGAAAAGAAATTAAGGGCAGGGCCAATTGTGAACGATGTGAGAGGGGAGGTAAATACAGAAGTTAAAGTGTTGTACTTAAATGCGCGTAGTATAAAAAATAAAGTGGATGAGCTTGAGGCTCAGTTAGTCATGGGCAAGTATGATGTTGTAGGGATCACTGAGACATGGCTACAAGAGGACCAGGGCTGGGAACTGAATATTCAGGGGTACACAACGTATAGAAAAGACAGACAGGTGGGCAGAGGGGGTGGGGTTGCTCTGATGGTAAGGAATGATATTCATTCCCTTGCAAGGGGTGACATAGAATCAGGAGATGTTGAATCAGTATGGATAGAAATGAGAAATTGTAAGGGTAAAAAGACCCTAATGGGAGTTATCTATAGGCCCCCAAACAGTAGCCTCGACTTAGGGTGCAAGTTAAATCAGGAGATAAAATTGGCGTGTCAAAAATGTAATGCTACGGTGGTTATGGGAGATTTCAACATGCAGGTAGACTGGGAAAATCAGGTTGGAAATGGACCCCAGGAAAGAGAGTTTGTAGAGTGCCTTCGAGATGGATTCTTAGAACAGCTTGTACTGGAGCCTACCAGGGAGAAGGCAATTCTGGATTTAGTGTTGTGTAATGATCCTGATCTGATAAGGGGACTAGAGGTAAAAGAGCCATTAGGAGGCAGTGATCACAACATGATAAGTTTTACTCTGCAAATGGAAAGGCAGAAGGGAAAATCGGAAGTGTCGGTATTACAGTATAGCAAAGGGGATTACAGAGGCATGAGGCGGGAGCTGGCCAAAATTGATTGGAAGGAGGCCCTAGCAGGGAAGACGGTAGAACAGCAATGGCAGGTATTCCTGGGAATAATGCAGAGGTTGCAGGATCAATTTATTCCAAAGAGGTGGAAAGACTCTAAGGGGAGTAAGAGACACCTGTGGCTGACAAGGGAAGTCAGGGACAGCATAAAAATTAAGGAGAGGAAGTATAACATAGCAAAGAAGAGTGGGAAGACAGAGGATTGGGACTCTTTTAAAGAGCAACAAAAGTTAACTAAAAAGGCAATACGAGGAGAAAAGATGAGGTACGAGGGTAAACTAGCCAATAATATAAAGGAGGATAGCAAAAGTTTTTTTAGGTACGTGAAGAGGAAAAAAATAGTCAAGGCAAATGTGGGTCCCTTGAAGACAGAAGCAGGGGAATTTATTATGGGGAACAAAGAAATGGCAGACGAGTTAAACCGTTACTTTGGATCTGTCTTCACTGAGGAAGATACACACAATCTCCCAAATGTTCTAGGGGCTGGAGAACCTAGGGTGATGGAGGAACTGAAGGAAATCCACATTAGGCAGGAAATGGTTTTGGGTAGACTGATGGGACTGAAGGCTGATAAATCCCCAGGGCCTGATGGTCTGCATCCCAGAGTACTTAAGGAGGTGGCTCTAGAAATAGTGGAAGCATTGGAGATCATTTTTCAATGTTCTATAGATTCAGGATCAGTTCCTGTGGATTGGAGAATAGCAAATGTTATCCCACTTTTTAAGAAAGGAGGGAGAGAGAAAACGGGTAATTATAGACCAGTTAGTCTGACATCAGTGGTGGGGAAAATGCTGGAGTCAATTATAAAAGACGAAATTGCTGAGCATTTGGATAGCAGTAACGGGATCGTTCCGAGTCAGCATGGATTTACGAAGGGGAAATCATGCTTGACAAATCTACTGGAATTTTTTGAGGATGTAACTAGGAAAATTGACAAGGGAGAGTCAGTGGATGTGGTGTACCTCGACTTTCAGAAAGCCTTCGACAAGGTCCCACATAGGAGATTAGTGGGCAAAATTAGGGCACATGGTATTGGGGGTAGGGTACTGACATGGATAGAAAATTGGTTAACAGACAGAAAGCAAAGAGTGGGGATAAATGGGTCCCTTTCGGAATGGCAGGCAGTGACCAGTGGGGTACCGCAAGGTTCGGTGCTGGGACCCCAGCTATTTACGATATACATTAATGACTTAGACGAAGGGATTAAAAGTACCATTAGCAAATTTGCAGATGATACTAAGTTGGGGGGTAGTGTGAATTGTGAGGAAGATGCAATAAGGCTGCAGGGTGACCTGGACAGGTTGTGTGAGTGGGCGGATACATGGCAGATGCAGTTTAATGTGGATAAGTGTGAGGTTATTCACTTTGGAAGTAAGAATAGAAAGGCAGATTATTGTCTGAATGGTGTCAAGTTAGGAGGAGGGGGAGTTCAACGGGATCTGGGTGTCCTAGTGCATCAGTCAATGAAGGGAAGCATGCAGGTTCAGCAGGCAGTGAAGAAAGCCAATGGAATGTTGGCCTTCGTAACAAGAGGAGTTGAGTATAGGAGCAAAGAGGTCCTTCTACAGTTGTACCGGGCCCTGGTGAGACCGCACCTGGAGTACTGTGTGCAGTTTTGGTCTCCAAATTTGAGGAAGGATATTCTTGCTATGGAGGGCGTGCAGCGTAGGTTCACTAGATTAATTCCCGGAATGGCGGGACTGTCGTATGTTGAAAGGCTGGAGCGATTGGGCTTGTATACACTGGAATTTAGAAGGATGAGGGGGGATCTTATTGAAACATATAAGATAATTAGGGGATTGGACACATTAGAGGCAGATAACATGTTCCCAATGTTGGGGGAGTCCAGAACAAGGGGCCACAGTTTGAGAATAAGGGGTAGGCCATTTAGAACGGAGATGAGGAAGAACTTTTTCAGTCAGAGGGTGGTGAAGGTGTGGAATTCTCTGCCTCAGAAGGCAGTGGAGGCCAGTTCGTTGGATGCTTTCAAGAGAGAGCTGGATAGAGCTCTTAAGGATAGCGGAGTGAGGGGGTATGGGGAGAAGGCAGGAACGGGGTACTGATTGATAGTGATCAGCCATGATCGCATTGAATGGCGGTGCTGGCTCGAAGGGCTGAATGGCCTACTCCTGCACCTATTGTCTATTGTCTATTGTCTATTGTCTATTTATCAGTCACCTTGACCACATCATAAGATCAGAAGTAGGATACTTGCTGGCAATTGCACGGCATGCCCTCTATCTACAATACTTCATCTGTGCATCCAAGCTGTGTGACCTTCATAACGCACAGACTCAGTGTAATAAGTAGCCAGTCACACTTGTTCTGCACAAGCGTCAAAGAAAGACCACCCTTCTACACGATGAGTTCATTAACTTAACACGTTTGATGTTTGATGGCATTGCCATCTTTGAATCCTCTAGCATCAATATCCTTGGAGCCATTCATGACATTGAAGTCAGCCTGCTACAAAGGTTCTGTGGCAATAAGAGGAAGTCTGAACATTCTGTCGCAAGTGATTCTGAGAAAGCCACAAAGTGGATATTCCTTCTGGAGAGCGACTCAAAGTGAATGTTTTAGGTTGATGACCTAAAACTTTACCATTCTTCCACCCTCCACAGATACTGTTTGATCTGCTGAGTACTTCTGAGTTTGTCTGTTTTTTATTTGAGATTTTCAGCATCTTTAATGCTTTTTGCTTTTTGTTCACAAGTAATGGAACATCCTCCACTTGCCAAGGTAAATGTTGCTCTAACATATAGAAGCTCAGTACCACCATGGACAAAGCATTCTGATTGATCCACCATCCTCCACCACTGGCCCACCATAGATACACTATGTATGATCTACAAAGTGGGCTGCAGCAATCTTCCTAGACTTCAACAACAGCACCAAAGCCTGCAGAATCTACCACCGGGAGGGTAAAGGCAGCTTGTCAATGAGAACACCACTGCCATTCCAAGCCACATACCATCTTAACTCACAAAATTGGTGCTTTTTGTTCATCACCATTGGATCAAAAGCAGGGAACTCCCAACCAACACGATGCTGGAAGTACCATAGCCATCACTTTTCCAAGGACAATTAGGAATGGTCAACACACGCACCATCACACCCAAGGTCACCATCGTACAAAATCATGAGAGGAGTAGAACGGGTAAACACACAGAGTTCTTTACCCAGAGTAGGGGAATCAAGAACCAAAGGACATAGGTTTAAAGTGAAGGGGGAAAGATTTAAAAGGAATCTGAGGGGTAACATTTTTACACTAAGGGTGGTGGGTATGTGGAACAAGCTGCCGGAAGAGGTAGTTGAGGCAGGTACTATTAAGAAACATTTAGACAGGTACATGGATAGGACAAGTTTAGGGGGATATCGGCCAAGCGCAGGCAGGTGGGACTAGCATAGATGTTCAACCTTCTAAACTCCAGCAAGGCCCAGTGTTGTCAAACGCTCATCATATGCTAACACATTTCTTCCCTTTCCCATTCATCCCATTTATCAACGTGACCCATCATTTCCATTCTTGCCAACCTTCACGTTTGCCTGGACCCTAATTCTGCAAACCTGTAGACTCTTCCTCATTGACATAGCCTCTCCTTTACATTTGTATCTGGGGCATTTTTGCAAGTGTCTCCTTCTCCATCAGTGGCAGTGTGTTTTGTCACCTTGACCTTGCTGCTCAGAAGAGTCCTCTTTATTTTTTAATGGCGTTATCTCAAGGGCCCCGGTGAACTATTTCACGGAAGCTCAAAGTCAAAAGCTTAAAGGCATTTCCACTGTGGCCAGTAAAGAACAGCTGCTAACAAACACTTTGACAGGGAGTGATGGCAATTAAGAATTTGCTTAATGTGAAGTATTGTTAATGGATCAGTGAATTATCTTCCACTCTCCTGAGCCTAGGAATTCCAAGCATCACATTTTTCTCTATTTTACATGATTAACACTGAATTGGAGGAACAGAGGAAGCAGCATTCCACACGCACTGGTGTACAATTTGCAAGATTGATAGCATAGGTTTGAATGCTGAGAAATCTCGATCCCGTATGTGTATAAAATAGATATTTTTCTCAACTGCTCTTCCCTTTAATATTCATGTTATTGAGTAGCGCCAAGTTACATTTCTCCATTTGACATTCATCACTTCACTCAGGAGGCTGTTCTTTCAATATATCTAGACTTGTTGAAATTCCATTGTGTTAATTAATTAAATGGTAATGACCAGCAAGCCTATGCTATTTCAAGCCAACATCTGCAAACTATCCATCTTTTTTCTCCAGATATGCTTCCTGACCCGCTGAGTTACTTCAGTACTTTGTATCTATCATCTGTAAGCTATCAGGCAGATTCATACCTTCCAGTTGGTTGATGTTCTGATTGGGAATCAGTGTCAGGCACAATTTTGAAAAAGTAGCCTTTACCTATTCCAGAGAAAGTGAAACTGATTTTAGATCTACCATGACACCTTGAGCAAGATTCATTAGCCTGGTGTAAAACACAAAGTAACTCAGTGGGTCAGGCAACATCTCTGGATCCATGAAACGTCACCTATCTGACCCAAAACATCGCCTATTTATGCCCGACAGAGATGCTGCCTGATCCACTAAGTTACTCCAGCACTTTGTGTTCTATGTAAGATTCCAGCATCTGCAGTTCCTTAGATAGACACAAATTGCTGAAGTAACTCAGCGGGTCAGGTAGCATCTCTGGAAAAAAGGTATAGGTGACGTTTCAGATCGAGACATTTCTTCAGACAGAGAGTCAGGGGAGAGAGATATATGGAGGCGTAAGTCCCTTATGTTTCCATTAACCTGGTTCTGACTGCAGAATATAGATTCAGATAAAATGGGAATGTAAATTACATTTGCACAACATGATCATTAAAATATTAAGTTACAAATCTCTGTGTAGAGAATATTGCGCACAAAACAAAAGTGGTGTTGAAATGCAATAGCCTGGTGGGCTGGGGTTTTAGAAGCCCTCTCATTAAAGCATGGTTCATTTGCTCTGTGTGCAACAGTGAATGGAACTCCAAGTGGTGGTGGAATTACTATTCGTTTCTCCCATTAATCAGTCAACAAATGAGCTGTTTTATTCATTTCTTTGTTTCTGTAAACAAGGCAACACAGCCCAAACAACAAATGAAAGATTTCACCACCCATTTGGACGTTGCTCTTCTATGAATAAATGATGATGAAAGTATATTCAAAAGACTCTTCCCTGTGTACAAACTAATGATGAAGATTTTGCTACGCCTAATCGACCATTAGATTGTTAGTATAAGACAATATACAATATGATGTCAGGGGGGCGGGACAAAGGAAGGATATAGGTGGAGACAGGAAGATAAAGAGAGAACTGGGAAGGGGAGGGGAAGAGAGGGACAGAGGAACTATCTAAAGTTGGAGAAGTCAATGTTCATACCGCTGGGCTGCAGGCTGCCCAAGCGAAATATGAGGTGCTGTTCCTCCAATTTCCGGTGGGCCTCACTATGGCACTGGAGGAGGCCCATGACAGAAAGGTCAGACTGGGAGTGGGAGGGGGAGTTGAAGTGCTCAGCCACTGGGAGATCAGGTTGGTTGAGGCGGACTGAGCGAAGGTGTTGAGCGAAACGATCGCCGAGCCTGCGTTTGGTTTCGCCGATGTAAATAAGTTGACATCTAGAGCAGCGGATACAATACATGAGGTTGGAGGAGGTGCAGGTGAACCTCTGTCTCACCTGGAAAGACTGTTTGGGTCCTTGGATGGAGTTGAGGGGGAAGGTAAAGGGACAGGTGTTGTATCTCCTGTGGTTGCAGGGGAAAGTACCTGTCTAATTGTTTCTTAAATGTTGGGGTAGTCCCAGCCTCAACTACCTCATCTGGCAGCTTGTTCCAAACACCCACCACCCTTTGTGTGAAAAAGTTACTCCTCAGATTCCTAATAAATCTTTTCCCCTTCACCTTGAACCTATGTCCTCTGGTCCTAGATTCCCCTACTCTGGGCAAGAGACTCTGTGCATCTACCCGATCTATTCCTCTCATGATTTTGTACACCTCTATAAGATCACCCCTCATCCTCCTGCACTCCAAAGAATAGAGACCCAGCCTACTCAACTTCTCCCATTAGCTCACACTCTCTAGTCCTGGCAACATCCTCGTAAATCTTCTCTGAACTCTTTCAAGCTTGACAATATCTTTCCTATAACATGGTGCCCAGAACTGAACACAATATTCTAAATGCGGTCTCACCAGCGTCCTATACAACTGCAACATGACCTCCCAGCTTCCAAACTGTATACTTTGATTGATGAAGGCCATTGTACCAAAAGCCTTTTTGACCACCTTATCTTCCTGCGACTCGTTTTTTTTAATAGGAAGTACAGTATGTGTGCATGTGTCTATAAACGTTGTCTCTGCTTGCTAAACATCAACCCCAACCCACACCCTCTCTCCAACCATCAACATGTGCCCTTGGATGGGAGTTTACATTGAGGAAGCTTTGCTCCTCATCAAATCCACACTACACCTGACCTGGCAGTGTTTGATACTGATCCTAGATTAACCTGCAATAGCAAAAGCCTCAACTCCCAACAAAGATAAAATCTCCATTAATATCACTTTAACAAATAAAATTGGTCAAAACAAAGAAACGGATGTTTTCGAGAGCAAGGGACAGAGAGAGAGATAAGCTGATCCACCCCTTCTTAGGTGTTTTTTATTGAACGGCATAAAAGAGTCTGAAACGAGCTGTTGGTTTCCAATGAACTAAGTTGATTAGCAGGGGAGAAACAACAAAAATTGTCATTGGAAGTTGTGGAAGTAATGATAAGGAGCAAATTATCTTGAAGAAGTATCACGCAGCATTTTAAATGGCTAAGTATAGGGACTTACTCAATCCCCGTGTTATTGAAAGTTAACATTTATCATCTCAGTGTCACATACAGGTAGAAAGGGGAAAACACACCACACAAGTAGGTGTAGACCTCATTAGGACCAGGAACCGAAGAAACACTGAAGATCTTGAGATTATAAATAAATACTGCATAGCAATCACTTAATTCAGTTATGCAATAATTGAACATTTGCATCGAGTTAATAAAGACCTTATTTTAAATTCATCCAAATAATTAATCTTAAATCTTAAATTTGGCCAATGCACCCTTGCGCGGTGAAATATAACCATGTTTTAAATTCATGAGATAATGCAATATTTGTAACTAGTCTATATTTAAACTCAGTTTTTGACAGTCCATTTTTGGCTGTTAATCAGTGCAAGGGTTTGACAGAAACGGGGAGAAAGGGAATGGAAGTTTAGCTTTATTATTGTCACGGATGAAGATGCAGTTTTTGAAAATCTTTGTTTTGCACGCTTTCCAATCAGATCAAATAATACTACACACAAATACATTCATGTCCAGCTCAAGTATATTAGGTGGAGCAAAGGGGAAGTTACAGTGTGCAGAATATAGTTACAGTCATAGAGCCATGCAGCATGCAAAAGGGCCCATCATCCCAACTTGCCAAGCTGACCAACATGCCCCATCTACACTAGTCCAACCTACCTGCGTTTGCCCCATATCCTTCTAAACCTATCCTATCCATGTAGCTGTCCAAATGTTTTATAAACATTGTGATACAACCATTCTCAACCACCTCCTCTGGCATCTCGTTCGATATACCTACCTACCATTGTGTCAAAAAGTTGCCCTCAGATTCCTGTTAAATCTATTCCCCCTCACCTGAAACCTGTAACCTCTGGTTCTCGATTCTCCTACTCTGGGGAAAAGACGATGCATTTACCCAATCTATTCCTCTCATGATCACATGCACCTCCAAGCACCAAAGTCCTATCCTGCGCTCCAAGCACCAAAGTCCTATCCCGCTCAACCTCTCCCTATATCTAGTGTAGGAAGGAACTGCAGATGATGGTTTAAACTGAAGACACAAAAAGCTGGAGTAACTCAGTGAGTCAGACAGCATTTCTGGAGGAAAGGAATAGGTGACGTTTCGGAGAGACCCTTCTTCAGACTGAGAGTCAGGGGAAGGGAAAGACTCATAGTCTGAAGAAGGGTCTCGACCCGAAACATCACCTATCCTTTTTCTCCAGAGATGCTGTCAGACCCGCGGAGTTACTCCATCTTTTTTTGTCTATCTCTCTATATCTATGTCATTGTAGAAATGGTGATTGATTCATAGGTAGATAATATATATAAAAGAATAGAGCGGTTGTATCAGATGATGGTAAATCCTTCTCTGGAAAGCACAGTCGCCGGTGCCATCTTGCAATGAAGTGGTGTGAGGAGCTAAAGGAAAGTGTGGAAAGAACAAGTTAATATAAAAAGTAATGCCGACGGATCTTGAGTTGTGTTATACCTCCTTTACTTGATGATTTCAGTAAAGTAAGCATTGTGCAATCTCTACCAGCAACTGAGTATTATTTCAGCTTCAAGCTAATGGATTGTTTTTGTCGAGATGTACCATCCTTCATTCGATAATGTCCACAGCTCCATCTACCCTGAATGATGATTCAAGATTCAATGTAAAGAGAAGCCCATGGGCACATTCTGAGCACTGTATCTTCAAGCAGTAATCACGAAAGTGGATCCATTGGTCAATTAGCTTTTGGTAGTCTATTGAGGCATTTCCATGTACACATCATAGTAAATGCACTCAATTCTTTTTTTTAGTTTCGTTTATTGTCATGTGCACCAAGGTACCGTGAAAAGCTTTTTTGCTGCTTGCCATCCAGTCAGCGGAAAGACTATACATCATTACAGTCAAGCCGCCCACAATGTACAGCTACAGGGTAAAGGGAATAGCGTTTAATGCAGGATAAATTCCAGAAAAGTCAGATTAAAGATAGTCCGAGAGTCTCAAATGAGGCAGATAGTAGCTCAGGACTACTGTCTAGCTGGTGATAGGATGGCTCGGTTGCCTGACACCAGCTGGGAAGAAACTGACCCTGAATCTGGAGTGATGCTTTTTCACACTTCTGTACCTCTTGTCTGATGGGAGAGGGGAGAAGAGGATGAGATTCTGTCTGAAGAACATTGAACAATTTAACATGGTAATATGTAATATGTAATATTAATATGCAGCGTAGGTTCATGAGTTTAATCCGCGGGACAGTGGGACTGGTCATATGAGGAACGATTGGAAAGGCTGGGCTTGTATTCACTGGAATTTAGAAGGATGAGAGGGGATCTTATAGAAACATCTAAAATTATAAAAGGGCTGGACAAGCTAGATGCAGGGGAAAAAATCCCAATGGTGGGGGAGTCCATTTAAAACGGAGATGAGAAAAAACTTTTTCACCTGGAGAGTTGTGAATTTGTGGAATTCTCTGACGCAGAAGGCAGTGGAAGCCAATTCACTGGATGGATTTAAAAGAGAGTTAGATAGAGCTCTAGGGGCTAGCGGAATCAAGGGGTATGGGGAGAAGGCAAGCACGGGGTACTGATTGAGAATGATCAGCCATGATCACAATGAATGGCGGTGCTGGCTCGAAGGGCCGAATTGCCTCCTCCTGCAGCTATTTTCTATTCTATAAAGTGAGTCCAGCCTCCGTGTACTAACATCACCGCAACTGGGCGACTCTTCTGTGCCTGGATCAAGCAATGGATGTGGCAATGCAAAATGAACAAGGGGCTCCTAAATACGACCTGGAAAGTCGCCCAACGACTCTGTACTTCGGTGACTTATTTGGGAGCAGTTTGCGACGTGTTTTGAGAATGTAACGTATACATAAGAAAAAAAAAAGATTTCAGCCTCTTGGAATTCTGCCCGCTGGATCATCAGCGCTGTAGTTGGGATTATTGATTTTTTTTTTTTTTTTGAAACCATGGTTTAAACAAGGAAGGATTAGAGCTGCTTTGCCCACTACTTGCCGGAGTGGAGAGGGCGTGTGTTGTGAGCGGAATAACCGGAGCTACAACTCTATGGGGTGGGCAAGGGTGTCCCGAGCGACGTTGTGATCTACAAACCGCATTGCTAACACAGAGGTAATGGAGCGCCTGCTGCAATCTTTGAGTAGATACTGGCTTTTAAATGATATCATGTTTTGGGTTTTTTTCTTTGCCAAATTACTTTCTCGTTGATGATGGAGCATAGAAACCGCACCGATTTTTTATTTCGGAACAGTTTTTGCGCCCTGCCTTGTGCATGTGAAATATTTGTCAATTGGCTTTATTTATTGTTTTTGACGGCGGTCTCGGCTGGCTTCACGAGTTGCAATGGATGTTTTTTGCACAACGTTCATTCCCAAGGACATCCTCGGTCTCCTCCGCCTGGCTCCCTCTTTTTAACGCGAGCGAATGTTATCACCGGCTGGATCCTGACCCTTATCTCCCCGGGTTGGCCGTAGAAGCGACATGGACCCAACGCCCATGGACCCAACGCCCATGGACCCAGCGCCCATGGACCCAGCGCCCATGGACCCAGCGCCCATGGACCCAGCGCCCATGGACCCAGCGCCCATGGACCCTGCGCCCATGGACCCAGCGCCCATGGACCCAGCGCCCATGGACCCAGCGCCCATGGACCCAGCGCCCATGGACCCAGCGCCCATGGACCCTGCGCCCATGGACCCAGCGCCCATGGACCCTGCGCCCATGGACCCAGCGCCCATGGACCCAGCGCCCATGGACCCAGCGCCCATGGACCCAGCGCCCATGGACCCTGCGCCCATGGACCCTGCGCCCATGGACCCTGCGCCCATGGACCCAGCGCCCATGGGCCCAGCGCCCATGGACCCTGCGCCCATGGACCCTGCGCCCATGGACCCTGCGCCCATGGACCCAGCGCCCATGGACCCTGCGCCCATGGACCCAGCGCCCATGGGCCCAGCGCCCATGGACCCTGCGCCCATGGACCCTGCGCCCATGGACCCAGCGCCCATGGACCCAGCGCCCATGGACCCAGCGCCCATGGACCCAGCGCCCATGGACCCAGCGCCCATGGACCCAGCGCCCATGGACCCAGCGCCCATGGACCCTGCGCCCATGGACCCTGCGCCCATGGACCCTGCGCCCATGGACCCTGCGCCCATGGACCCTGCGCCCATGGACCTTACGCCCTGGGGTTAGTTAGTAAGATGTGCTTCAATGGGCAATGACAACACTCTCACGCGAAATGTTAAACCGCCCCAGTTACAGCGGGCTTGCAATCGTTAGGGTCGAAGCTTTGAGCGGTGAAATATCTATCATTCTTGGGATTTATTATTTGGCCGCGGTGTTTCGCTGAGGGTTTCGCTTTCTGCCTGCAGTAAGTAAGCGAGTTCTCGGCAGGCAAGCGGCCGATTAATAATTCAGAGGTCTGTTTTAAATCAATACACTTAAGAGTTGATCTCCTGCTTCCTGCCACCCCTTTTAAGTGCCCACCCAAGCCTTGGCGTCGACAGAGCGGAGGAACTCGGTAGGTCAACTTTGAAAGAGGTATGGGGCTTCAGAGAAGGATGGGTTGGAAAGTTATGTATCCGCCGAGGCTTCTGCAGCTCCTTCCAGTCTTGTCTATTTGCTGCCGGTTAGTCCAACGGAGCAATGCGTGCACTACTGGGCGATGGAGGTTAGATGGCCCTTGCTCTGGTTCTGCTTTGTTGACTCCACCTGGATGGGTATTCTGTGTCAATGGGGAGTGCAGGGTATTGGCACCCTACCCTTCATCACGTTTGAAAGGGAGCGTGAACAGAAGGCAGGATTGGATGGGGGTTTCTTTGCAATGACTTGCACCCCTTCCCCACCCCCCAGCTTCAACATTTGAAGAAGTGGTGAATCTGTGGAATTCTTTGCCACAGAAGGCTGTGGAGGCCAAGCCAGTGGATATGTTTTTAAGACAGAGATAGATAGATTCTTGATTAGTACAGGTGCCAGAGGTTATGGAGAGAAGGCAGGAGAATGGGGTTAGGAGGGAGAGATAGATCTGCCATGATTGAATGGCGGAGTAGACTTGATGGGCTGAATGGCCTAGTTCTACTCCTATCCCTTATGACCTTATGGTTTCAGTGGTCACAGTGTAAATATAATGAAGCCCATTGGGATGAACTGCAAGACAACAATTGATGTCCATTATCATCTTCTACAACAGAGGAACCAACTTTAGGGTAATTGAGTGAATCAAAACAATATACAGTTGTGAAAGGAACTGCAGGGGAATCTGGAAGGGGGTGAATATGTTTGTATTTGTTTCCTGAGAGGCAAAGAGTTTCCAGTGGCTGTGGGTGGTAATTATGCCTCGGTCAATATTATCTTCTGCTAACAGTCTGCTTGGCGCCAGGAATGGTTCTTTATGATGAGAGTAAAGGCAATTATGATCTTCCATTGAATGAAGTGGCCAACAATAGTTTGCACTGGGCTTTCTGTTAGAGAAAATAAATATTATGATTAAAGAATGTTCTCTTTATTTTTATTTCTTCTCTGTTTTCAGCATTTACTTGTTAGTACATTCTCAATTTGCTTTCAAGAGAGAGATAGATTTAGCTCTCTGGGCTAAAGCAATCAAGGGATATGGGGAAAAAGCAGGAACGGGGACCTGATTTTAGATGATCAGCCATGATCATATTGAATGGCGGTGCTGGCTAAAAGAGCCGAATGGCCTAATCCTGCTATTTTTCTCTGTTTCTCCCTTTCCCATAGGTGGGGCAGACCTGTAGATTGTATGTAATCCGAATCTCCTCCCAATCAATCCCTTTTGTGTAGGGATTAGGCGTGGATCACGCTACCATTTGGAGCAAGATTCGTGCAGCATTTCTTTTGTTAGTTTGGATTGTCTATATCTTTAAAAACAAATCTCAAATTCAATATTTTAAATGCCAACAATTCATAACCTGACGAGCTAATAACACAAGGCATTTCTGACGTTGTTCTAATTCTCAAAGAAATATGTGATCGTTCAGTTTGATGAATGGTTGAAAGATTGAAAGTAAATGGTGTTCAGAGGGTGGCCGAGGTTTCATTGTAAAATATGTTATTACGAGATATTGTAAAGGGGCAGAATGCAACAAGGAAGGCAGACAGTATATTGCCATTCATTTTAACAACATTTGAATGCAGGAGTGAAGACGCCTGTTTGCAATTACAGCCAAGCTTGGTGAGAGCCCATTTGGGGCACTGTGTACAGATCTGATCTATCTACCTCAGGAAGGAAATGCTTGCAATAGAGGAGGGTGCATTAAAGTTCCACCTGAGTTATCCTTGTGAAGAGAGTTTTGTCCTAAGAGGAAATAGGGCACAGGCTTTTGAGAAAAATAAGAGGCAATATTGCTATGGATTCCTTACAGAGTTTGACAGGATGGATGATGCTTCCCACTGATGGGGCATCTGGAACCAAGGGTCAAAATCACAAAGGATGTTGTTCTGAGATGACAAGAAATTTCTTCGTCCGGATTGTAATGAATATTTGGAATTCTCTATGTGAAAGGCTGTGGAGGTTCAGTGCTGAGTACATTTAAGACAGAGATCAATAAGTTTTTAGATATTAAGCAGATCAAAGAATATGGAGTTAGTGCAGGAAAATGCACTTAAGTGAAATATTGGCACAATCATATTGAAAGGTGGAGTAGTCATGAATTACTTCTTTTGTTTGTTATATTCCAATGTAACACAAAAGTAAATGTACTACCAGCTACAATACTGTTTGTAGGAGTGCACGTATTTAGTTTAGTTAATATTTTTGTTTAGTTTAGAGATACCGCGCTGAAAAAGGCCGTGAGTCTGCGCCGACCAGCGATCCCCACACACTAACACTATCCTACACAACTAGGGAAAATTTACAATTTTACTGAAGCCAGTTAACCTACAAACCTGTACATCTTTGGAGTGTGGGAAGAAACCGGAGCACCCAGAAAAAACCCATGCAGGTGACAGGGAGAACGTACAAACTCCATGCAGACAGCACCCATGGTCAGGATCGAACCTGGGTCTCTGGTGCTGTAAGGCAGCAACTGTACTGCTATGCCCATTCCTGCATTTATTTCCTGCATCATAATAGTAAATGCAGTTTAAAGGTGCATATAGACATTGGGATATCCTGAAAATTGTTTTGGACAAATGTAAGTTTTGTCTGTTTTACAAGGCGGAGTCTGACAATCCAAAGAACCCACTGAAGAGTTTCATGAAATTGCTATTTCTGTCATCTAGAGAACACATCTCAGCACTTGAAGCAGTATTTAAGAACTCTATATTTCTAGTTGTATTGTTTGCCTTCAAATGAAACTGTAGAATCATAGAGTCATACAGCACAGAAAGAGGCCCTTCAGCCCAAGATGGCCATACTAACCGAGATGCCCCATCTACACTCGTCATAGCAGCCCAGTTTGGCTTATATCCCTCTAAACCTTTTCACATCCATGTAAATGAAAGGAGGGGATGGAATGTGAGGTGATACTAGTCCATGGAGTCTTCTTCTTTTGTGTCCATCATCTATGTTTCAAATGATACCTCACTGTCATCGTCCATCCTGAAAAGGGTGCAAGCTTCCGGCGACAATCAGTGGGAGCCATCACTTGTACAGTAGACGATGGTGGTAGCAGAATTAGCTCAGGACACTTCCAGTTTCCAGCCCCGTGACGTGGATGCTTCTGCCATGGGGCCGTCCATGGGGCCGTCCATGGAGTGAGCAGTTGAATAGTGATGCTCATGGTGGCTGGGCTGGGTCACAGTGTATCTGGCAGGATACAAAGTTGTTGGTAAAACAATCCGAATAGAAAATTAAAATAGACCTGCTGAGAGAGATTATGTGTACCTAGAGTGCTCTCAATATTGAAGGATATTATTCTGAAAGGACTGCCATGATCATACTGAATCTACAGAGCTGAGCTTGAAGGGGCAAATTGCTCACTCCTGTTCCTATATTCTATGTGTTCTATTCCTTTCAGCCTGTGGTGTTCAACAAATCCAGGTGACTTGACTATCCACGAACAGCTTCTGCAATCCATCTTAATTCCACCTATAAAGAAAGGTCTGAAGAAATATGTTTTGCACAGCCTTTGTGGCGTAAACTAATACAAACGCAGAACCTTTAACAGCTCTTACTTTCCATCTGCTTATGCCAAAGTGGGTTATGGAATTGAGGGATATTTAAGTTTTAGCAAAGGGAGGCAACATGTTATCAGTCTGATTTAGATTTAGAGATACAGCGCGGAAACAGGCCCTTCGGCCCACCGAGTCCGCACCGCCCAGCGATCCCTGCACATTAACACTATCCTACACACACTTGGGACAATTTTTACATTTACCCAGTCAATTAGCCTACATACCTGTACGTCTTTGGAATGTGGGAGGAAACCGAAGATCTCGGAGAAAACCCACGCAGTTCACGGGGAAAACGTACAAACTCCGTACAGACGGCGCCCGTAGTCAGGATCGAACCTGAGTCTCCGGCGCTGCATTCGCTGTAAGGCTGCAACTCTACTGCTGCGCCACCGTGCTGCCCGGTGACACCTGACACCTGCTCATCCAATTCTGAGTGTCAGGAAGTGTCCTGTATCTGAACATTGGTGAGATGAAATCATTATCTTCAATCACTACTACAAATTCAGCTTTCTGGCCACATCCATCTTCTTGGCAATTATCTGCAACAGTAACAAATGTTCTTGTTCTAACAGTGGGAAGTGCAGGCAGCCTTGAGAATCATTCTGCTTGTCTCATTGGTGTTCTATCTTCTTGACTTGAGGAAGCTGTCACTTCTTGACTCGTTTCAGTAGGATCTTGTGACATCGCTTCCACCATCTCCACTGTATCAGCTTTTGAAATACAATTATGAAGGGAATCAAGAGCAGGTGCTGAAGGGTATCAACCATGGTCTTATCTCTTGGCAGAGTAGGCACGAGAGGTCTAAGGCTTAATCCTGCTTCTATTTTGTTTGTTTATCATCACATAGCACATTAATACTCCCCTGTGTATCCCTTGTTAGACTTGGATGATTAATGTGTACACTTGTAAAGTTTCTCTTGGTATTTTTACACCATAACTTTGCACTGTATGTTTTAGCAATCTCTCCAACATTCCATTTCTGAAGGTCATATTTGAGAGGTGGCATTCACACAACTCTCTCCTGTTTCTCACCACACCTTGAGTCATAATATTCTTGTGTCTCAACTGCCTCTCTTCCACACCCCCCTGCTCAAGGTGTAAGAATCATGTTCTGAACATTGTTATATTAGGAACTTGGTAAAAGTATAGCCCATCATGGAAGGTGGGATTATTTTCTAATTTAACTCTTTGCTACATTGTTGAAAGATCTGAAGAAATATGCTTTGTGGCGTAAACTAGTGCAAACTCAGAACCTTTAACAGCTCTTAGTTTCCATCAGCTTACACCAAGTGGGCTATTTAATTGAGGGATATTTAAGTTTTAGCAAAGGAAGTCAACATATTATCAGTCTGACTTCTGTTGTTAGGTCTGAAGAAATATGCTTTGCATAGGCTTTGTGGCGTAAACTTAAATAAACTATGCAGCGGAAACTAATACCTATTTCTTCAATGCTGACAATTCGTACCGATTTCCCCAAAACACCAGTTGGCGATGTTATGGTGAAATAAGTACACGCTTCATACCATTTTGTCTCATAAAGTGCTAAAGTAATATTGAACAAAATTATAGAATCAAACCTAGTCCTTCTAGTAAGCCATGCTTTGATGTAATGTAAAAATCAACATGTTTCATCTCATGTGACAACCTGTGAGGACTAAAATAGTCTCAATAACAATTTGGTGCTCTTTGGAATGGTCTTGTTGGGATTTCCGAAGAGAGCTTTATTTGGCTCTTTCCAGACAATCCCAGAGCATAAACAAAATTTATGGCAATCATCTTCATGCTCACAATACTAAAATGTTCAGTATGAAAACGTTGTCTGCTCAATCTTCTTAATCAGTCCCTCCAGCACAAGGATAACTTGCTCCTACTGTGAGGTGACTAATGTGGGACCTTTGGGGCAGGTGGGTGTGCGTTTTGTTAGGAGGTGTTTTTCTTCTGCTCTTTTTGTAGGCTTTTGGGTGCTCCTGATTCATGAACTGGAAGTTTTCAATACCATTCTGAATATTCCTCCTCCACTTTGATGAAACACTGGGCTAGGGATTCAGAGGGGTCTGTGGGGATGTTGAATTTTATAAACGCATCCTTGAATCCTTTCCCCTGCTTTGGGACTCAATGGAAATGGCGGTGGAAGCACTGTCTTTGAATGTGGTTTAAGGAGGTGGTAGATACATGCTTGAGAAGGAAGGGGTCGAGAGGAGGTTGGGAATGAAAAAACAATATTAGAGTCAAGTCAGCCATGATCTTATTAAATGGCAGAAGTGGCTTGAGGGGCCAAATGGTCAGCTCCTGTGCCTTTATTGTATGTTTATGTTTCTACAATCTATGCCAGCATGAATGTGTATACACAGATGTTCCAGACTTGGAATGTATCATCCATAAACAGATCATGTGTTTATATTCCACACGAAATCCCTTTATCTTGTCCTAACTATTCCCTCATTCCTAACACATACATTTATCTAACTTTCCATTAAAGGTGTTCCATCCTGTTGGACTTCAGAACTGTAAATGGGAGCGGTTCCAAATTCTCATTATTGTCCTGGCTTTTGTTCATGGGATTTGTTCAAGTCTGTCTGATTTGCCACAACTATTAGACTCCCCATATATACTACATGCACAATCTCTAGTATCAGCTTGCTCAGTAATTTACCCGAACGGAAATGCCGTTCCCAGATAAATAGTTGAACAAGGAGTTTGATCAGAGCTTGTTAGGAGTTCATGCAGAAAAATACCAACCTTTAGATGTGTGTAGATATTGAATGAGTCATAAAGCAACGGATTTGAAGCATTGATTTGAAAGCACTAATAATGTTAACATCATTTACACAGATTGACGTGCACAGTAATATATTAAGTTTACTCACCTTGGGAAAAATAGACTACCATTTTCACAGCCTCAGGGCGTCCAAAGGGTTTTGTAGTCAATTAAGTACTCTTGATGTATAGCCATTGATGGTATCTGATAAATGGTTTTTTCTTGAGCATTTCTCCCTTTCCAATTTCCTTTCACCAACCTCTGACATTATTCCTTCCTCGACACGAGTGGCATTGCACACACCTGGCATTGGGGAAGGGGTTTGTGTGGTGCATGGCTACAACCACGACACTGGCAAGTTGGCAATTGCTCTGATTTCCAGTGAGATTCACCAAATGCTCATCTCCAAGAAGATGGACTGTTATCCCTTGACCTTCCTGCTGTCGTTGTTATATCCAGCAAAACCTTGTGCAGTAACTCAGATATAAATGAATGTCTCGACCCTAAAAAATGAATCCATTAGCACCCAATTTACATGTGTAAATCACACAAAAGTTATTTTTGACTTGGGGTATGTCGTCTCGGCATTCATTTCAGGGTGAAATCATGCCCTTTAGCACAGGAACTTCCATGTGTAATTCATATTGTCATGTCTGACATTTCCCCAGCATATGTAATGATATCACAGTCGACACTATATCTTTATCAACAATAATCTGGGTGCAACCCAAAACCTTGCTTGAACAGTCATTAAAAAGCTAGGACCACATTGCATTGCGATCACCAGTGAGACATTTAAAGGCAAGAAAAACAGTTCCTGTTTTGCAGTCAGTAACCCGACTTGCTAAGCCTTTCCAGTTTAAAAAAAATCTTATTTTACTCTCGATGTGAGTGAAAAGATTCTGCCAATCTCAGGATTGTTGCCAAGTTTCATGCTAGCCTATTCTGAGTGGACATGAGCTATTGTTAGTATAGTAAGACCTGAGTAATCTCCTGGACAAGTTTCGATCGCCTAGCTTGGGGTCAGAGAGGAATTTCCCGGATTTTTTTCCCAAATTGGCCTGAGTTTTTATCCGGTTTTTCGCCTCTCCCAGGAGATCACACGGTTCTTTTGGGTGGGAAGAAGGGCGATAGTGGGAAGGGGGTTGGGGTAGGATCAGCCATGTTCGTATTGAATGGCGGAGCGGGCTCGAGGGGCCGGTTGGCCTACTCCTGCTCCTATTTTCTTGTGGTCTTGAGTTTGCATCATGACTGCTTGGAGTGTTCTTTTCCACTCACTATCTCCATGTTTTAGCAGGGATTGGACCTAGCTCTGTAAGATTGAATCAGACTTCAGTGGGAAGGAGCGTTCGTTTGCATTTTGAAGTGTTGTAGTGGGGTTTTGGGATTCTTAAGGATGCTTCCTTTATGAGGAAATGATTAAATATTCTCCAGTTGCTTTAACTGCTAGTTATATCTCCCCGGTGTCTTCCTAAAGGGAAGTGTTTAGTGGTCTTTGGGGAAGAAACTGCCTGTGGTTCATTCCTCTCCAAGATACTCATCATTTGGGTAAATACAGATTTATGTGTGTCGTTTGGAGCTGTAAGGAGGATATGATCAAGACTGAATAATGTTTAAACTGAAGTTCCTGAGAAGGAAGAGAAACCTGAAAGTTAAGACCGTCTCAGAGCCTTGGGTCAGGGGTAGAGACTTGAGTTTCATGTGAATAAATACATAACTTGCAGAGAGGTACAAGAAATACATAGTCTTTTACCCAAGGTATGGGAATCAAAACAAGAGGACAAATGTTTAAGGAGAGAGCGGCAAGATTCAATACAAACCTAAGGGACAATCTTTTCACTCAGAGGGCGGCGGGTATATAAGGGTCTACCAGAGGTGGTATTCGAGGCAGGTACTCTAGCAGCATTTAAATGACATTTGGACAGGTACAGACATAGGAAATGTTTAGAGAGATTTGGGCCAATCACAGGCAAATGAGACTGACTTAGATAAGTCATCTAGATCGGCATGGACAGTTTGGGCCGAAGGGCCTGTTTCCATGCTGTATCACTATGACTCCATAACTTGTTGAAATATTAGAGATAGACACAAAATACTGGAGTAACTCAGCGGGACAGGCAGCATCTCTGGATAGAAGGAATGGGTGATGTTTCGGGTCGAGACCCTTCTTCAGACTTAATATTGACTCAGACTTGAAATATTACCTGACCATTCGTTGAGGAAAGATGGTCGCATAGGACAAAGTACAAAAGACAAAAGATGTATGGGGAGAAATTGGACCTTGTTAATTAGAGCTGCATCTGTCATCTGCCAGATGGCTTCAAGTCAGTTGGATCACTGACTGGAAATATGGGAGTGGGTGCAATGGCAGCCAGCATCCCTGCACATCAAGGGAAGAGGTGGGGGTGGGGGGGGGGGGGGGGGGGGGGGACTCTCAACCACTGCACATGGAGCAGATGATCATGGATAAATTTTGATGGATATGTCCTGGAGACAAAGGTTTGTCCTAAAGCCCATGTGGTTTTTGACCTTATGAATCTTGTTACTTATTTCATCGCAGTAATGGTAGGCCATTTAGAACGGAGATGAGGAAAAACTTTTTCAGTCAGAGAGTTGTAAATCTGTGGAATTCTCTGCCCCAGAAGGCAGTGGAGGCCAATTCTCCGAATGCATTCAAGAGAGAGCTAGATAGAGTTAAGGATAGTGGAGTCAGGGGGTATGGGGAGAAGGCAGGAACGGGGTACTGATTGAGAATGATCAGCCATGATCACATTGAATGGTGGTGCTGGCTCGAAGGGCCGAATGGCCTCCTCCTGCACCTATTGTCTATTGTCTAAATGCAACCCGGTTCCAGGTGTCAGCTGTGCATTCTGGCAAAGTGTACTAACTGTTGATTGGCTTCTTTCTGGCACCTATTAATCGCTCATGGTCATTATAACACAGCTGCAAGTTATGGGCGGCATAGTGGCACAGCGGTAAAGTTGCTGCCTCACAACGCCAGAGACCTGGGTTTGATTCTGACTACAGGTGCTTGTCCGTACGGAGTTTGTACGTTCTCCCTGCGACCTGCGTGGATTTTCTCCGGGATCTCCGGTTTCATCCCACACTCCTCAGACGTACAGGTTTGTGGGCTCATTGGCTTGGTATAATTGTAAATTGTCCCCAGTGTGTGTAGGATAGCGTTTGTGTACGGGGTGATTGCTGGTCGGCGCGGAATCGGTGGGCCGAAAGGCCTGTTTCCACACAGTCTCTAAACTAAAACTAACCTTTAATGCAAGCTTTCTGTAGGTCATGTAAGTGTCTGTGGAATCATTTTGGAAACATTTCTTTTGGAACATGCATCTCATGATTTGCATTATTCTTTTGAGTTTTGGATTTTTATTTAATGAAAAATATTACATTTTCATGGTAGAAATAAGCACACTGCTGATTCATTGGGTATTCATCGACCCATAACATTGTCCTGAAAGGTGGTAAATCACTTGGCATTATCTTCAATTAGTATGTGACCATGGTACCTACTCACAGATACTGTTAAGTGGCAAATATTCTTCTGACAGTTTGTTGCATTAAATTCCATCCTTCAGAGCGATCTTGCAGTCAACATGAAGAACATAATGTATTTGTGTTTTGAGGAGATGCAAACGTCGCAATAATAATAATAATAATATATTCCTTTATTCGTCCCACACCGGGGATATTTACAGTGTTACAGCAGCAAAGTGGATAGCAAGAGAGCAAGAGATCATTCATTATAAATAAAAGATACATAAATTGTCATCAGTTTCCGTGTGTTCTTAGCTGTTATTGTTGACTCGTCTGCTGGGAGGAGTGCTGGTTGTGCAGTCTCACAGCAGCAGGAAGGAAGGACCTCCTATATCTCTCCTCCACACACTTGGGGTGAAGGAGTCTGTCACTGAAGGAGCTACTCAGTGCAGTGACAGTGTCCTGCATGGGGTGGGAGTCGTTGTCCAGCAGCGATGTTAGCTTTGCCATCATCCTCCTCTCTCCCACCGCCTGCACTGAGTCGAGGGGGCAACTCAGGACAGAGCTGGCCTTCCTGACCAGCTTGTCGAGTCTCTTCCCTTCTGCCGCTGAGATGCTGCTGCTCCAGCAGACCACTCCATAGAAGATGGCCGATGCAACCACCGTGTTGTAGAGGGTCCTTAGGAGTGCCCCCTGCATTCCAAAGGACCTGAGTCTCCTTAGCAGATAAAGTCTGCTCTGGCCCTTTCTTTATAGCGCATCGGTGTTTTCGGTCCAGTCCAATTTATTATTGAGGTAGACACCCAGGTACTTATAAGAATCCACCCTCTCGATGTCCATTCCCTGGATGTTCACCGGTATCGGGGGGGACCTGACTGCACCTGTGGAAATCTACCACCATCTCCCTGGTTTTCCCCACGTTAATCCGGAGGCAGTTCCGCTGGCACCATTCCACAAACTCCTTGATCAGTTCTCTGTATGCCCTGTCATCGTCGCCCGCGATGAGGCCGACGATGGCAGAGTCGTCAAAGAACTTCTGTAGATAGGAGTCTGCAGAGATGTGCCTGAAGTCCGCAGTGTACAGGGTGAACAAGAATGGAGCTAGCACAGTTCCCTGCGGAACCCCAGTGCTGCAGACCACCCTGTCCGAGACCAGGTCCTTTGTCCTCACATACTGTGGTGAGGTAGTCCAGAATCAGGATGTGAGGTGGTGATCCACTCCTGTGCGCTCCAGCTTGTCCCCCAGAAGCCCCGGCTGGATGTTGTTGAATGCACTGGAGAAATCAAAGAACATGATTCTCACAGTGCTATCCGGCCTCTCCAGGTGTGAGAGAGCTCTGTTCCGCAGGTAGATGATGGCATCCTCCACCCCGATGCGAGTCTGGTAGGCGAACTGCAGCGGATCAATTGATGGTCTCACCAGGGGGCGGAGATGGGCGAGGACCAGATGCTCCAGTGTCTTCATCAGGTGTGATGTCAGTGCCACCGGCCTGTAGCTGTTGAGCTCCTTCGGGTGCGGCGTCTTTGGTACCGGTACCACGCAGGATGTTTTCCACAGCTGTGGAACTCTCCCCAGTTTCAGGCTCAGATTGAAGATATGCTCCACTATTCCGCACAGCTGGTCTGCACAGGACTTGAGCCTCGAGCTGATGCGGTCCGGACCAGCCGCCTTCCTCGCATTGATCTTCCTGAGCTCATTTCTCACCTGGTCTGTGGAGAAAGACAGATTGGAGCACAAGGGCTGGGTGCTCAAGGGTGTGAGAGGAGGAGGGGTGTGGGGGGGGGGGGGGGGGGGGGGGCTGGTGTGGGGGGAGGAGGTGGGGGGAGGAGGTGGGGGTGGTGGGGTTGGGGCAGGAGAAGCAGAAGCAGTGGGTGGTGACTGTGACCCAAGTGCTGTGGGAGGGGTAATAGTGTGATAAGTGATGAGATGTTAATCGTCTGTTTGATTTCTCACATTCTATGATTAATATGCTTTCAGCTCATTAGACATGAGACACATTTTCATCCTGCAGCTCTTCCAAAGCACATAAAGGTCTGGCAAAATCAAGGTGACTTTTACATGGTGCAAATATAACATTTCCTTTGTTTAGTCTGATTTCTATAACCAATGACTGAGAAAGAAAAGTTTGAAGTTCTGTTCATCACATCTATCAAAATATTTCACGCACACCGCAGTGATGGTTACGTGATGCAAATAATAAATTTTAATGTTAGTTTCTTTGTTCGTTATTGCTTTTGCATCTCTTACATGGTGTGTTGGCTCACCAGCTCAGAGCATGGCCAGGCATCTTGACTGCTTGAAGGGCTTATTTGCTTCTGTTGAACCCCATGAAGCGTGAGATGGATGTGATGACTGTAATGAGGAACTTGCCACATGGACACACTGCATGGGTATCACACTGTGGCAATAGCTAACGCGTTCTAAACTCATTGGCAATTAAGCCGTGTCACCGGATGTGTTATGGGCTCTGATTCCAATTTTATTTTTGTTGCACAATTTCACCAACATCATATTTTCACTCATTGAGTATTTCTGTGTACTAAATAACTAAAGGATCAATGTGTGATTCACTCCCAAAGCGTGGTGTGTAACATGGCAAACATTTATTCTGGTGAATTTGTGAAGATATATATGATTATGAGACATAAAGCAGAATTAGGCCATTCAGCCCATCGAGCCTGCTTTGCCATTCGATCATGGCTGATCTATTTCTCCCTCTTGCCTCATTCTCCTGCCCTCTCCCCTAACCTCTGAAGCCTCTACTAATCAAGAACCTATCAATATCCTCTTCAAAAATACCCAAACAACAGCCGTCTATGGCAATGATTTCCACTGATTCACGCTCTGGCTAAAGAAATTCCTCCTCATCGCCATTCTAAAGGTACATCCTTTTATTCTGAGGCTGTGTCCTCTGGTCCTAGATTCTCCAATTACAGGAAACATCCTCTGCACATCCACTCTTATTTAGGCCTTTCAGTAGGTTTCAGTGAAATTCCTCCTCATCCCTCTAAACCCCAGCGAGTGGAGGCATAGACTCCTCTGGACTCTCTCCAATGCCAACACATCCTTCCTCAGATATGGGGTCTGGAACTGCTCACTAAGGAGTACTAAGGAAACTAAGGAGCTGATTGTGGACTTTAGAAGGGCTCAACATCCAAGGACGTACACGCCACTAGAGATAAATGGGTCTACTGTGGATAGGGTGGGCAGTTTTAAATACTTGGGAGTCCACATCAAAGAGGATCTGACATGGGCAATGCATATTGCCGCACTGGTGGGCAAGGCAAAGCAGCGCCTTTACCACCTTAGACTGCTGAGGAAATTCAGAGTGTCTCTGAGGATCCTTCATTGCTTCTACTCTGGGGCTGTAGAGAGCATCCTGTCCGGCAACATTACAGTCTGGTTTGGGAACAGCTCTGCCCAGGACAGGAAGGCCCTGCAGAGAGTAGTGCGTTCGGCAGAACGCACCATGGGAACTACACTTGCCCCCCTGCAGGACCTATACATCAGGAGGTGCAGATCGAGAGCAAGCAAGATTATGAGGGACCCCTGCCACCCCAGTAACGGACTGTTCCAGATGCTACGGTCCGGCAAGTGCCTCCGCTGTCGCGCTGTGAAAACGGAGAGGATGAGACGGAGTTTCTTCCCACAGGCCATCAGGACTGTTAACTTTTATAACTCCAGGGACTAAATTTTGTCTTCTCTATATTAACTTTATTTATATGCTGTAACTGTAATTCTTTATTGTGCACAATCCGCAGGCATTGCCACTTTCATTTCACTGCACATCGTGTATGTGTATGTGACAAATAAACTTGACTTGACTTGACTTGTCTTGACAGTATGAAGTACTGACATGACTTTTTCCTTGATGCATGGTTTCCATCTTCCCAGTGACTCGGGAAGGAAGACTTGCAATTCGATGTGTTAACATATGCATTGCAGTTATTGTTATATGCCAAAAATAATGTAATATTTTAGTTCGAATTCCATGGCCTCGTGAGTCTGCTGAACAGTACCAGAGGGTCAGGAGAGAACTAGATCATAATACATGATAGACACAAAAAGCTGGAGTAACCCAGCGGGACAGGCAGCATCTCTGGAGAGAAGGAATGGGTGACGTTTCAGGTCGAGACCCTTCTTCAGACAACCGAAGATAGACACAAAAAGCTGGAGTAACTCAGCAGGACAGGCAGCATCTCTGGACAGATGGAATGGGTGATGTTTCGGGTCGAGACCCTTCTTCAGACATAATGTTCATTGATTCAAAGACAATTCTGCAACATGAAGAAACATTTCTTCCTATATCTCAGACTGTGCTGGGAAAACAAAAATTGCAGCATAATTTTTTTAACAGAGTGATGGGAAATTTGCCTCAACAGAATATTTTCTCAAAAGGCATATCTTATAAATATTGTATCTGCTCCACACTGAGGGAGATGGCCAATGGTGATTTTGGTTGTCACTGCACCTTTGAGGGGTTTTTAATGGTATCTGCAGATTTGGCTGAGTTGACAGGAGCCCTCTTCACACAGATGGTGTGGAAAATATATTATTCGTCTACTTTTTCAATCCACTGCTGATGATGTGGTGGGTGCTGGGAGAGAGTGCTGCAGCTCCTTACAGATTTCCCTAAAGAGAACTGCGAACTTTGTTGCTAGAGAAGATTTCAGAGGGTGACACCGAGAATCAGTGAGAATGGAAAATCAGCCTGCAGAAGAGAAATGAAGTGCGGGGGAAAAGGATTTTAAATGGTCAGTCAGCGGAAGGAAAACATACGAGGTCAAATACCTGCCTTGTGTGATGAACTTCTGACCCACAGGAAACTCCTACAAATTTAAGCACTCAACATAGTGAAGAGAATGCATAGGTTGTGAACTTGTGCGCAAACTTCACGGAGTTCCAAAACTTCTCCCATTCACAAAAAACAAAAACAAAAAAATGTAAATCTTGCACGGGCTTGTTGACTTCACAAATCACTGAGTTATTCTCCCAGGGGATGTAACGTTGAGTGTACATGACCTCAAGTGTGCCCCTCTGTGTGTTGCTGCTGTCACTTTTTCCTCGTGCCAACAAAATGATCTGCTAGCTGCGTTTAATGAGGACAAGGGCAGTCCTACCTTTGAGAGTGTAAATGTGAGAAATGGATCAGACACTGTTGGTGGAGGGAACTATGGTGGAGGGAATGCTGTTGTTGATGTATAAGGAAGACGGCACTGGTGTGGTCCTGACCTGAAACGTCACCCAGAGATGCTTCCTGACCTGCTGAGTTGCTCCAGCATTTTGTGTCTATCTTTGGTATAAACCAGCATCTGTAGTTCTTTGTATCGGCATTTAAAGGCAATGTGCTGGGCAAGTTTTATTTTACACAAAGAGTGATGAGTGCCAGGGGTAGTGGTGGAGGCAGATACGATGGTGGCATTTAAGAGGCTTTTGGATATCACTGGTGTGGAAAATCTTGGAACTGATGCGATGAAGATGTAGCTAGAAATATGCGATGGATTGATAGTGAGATGGGTGAGATGAGGTGGAGTAAAGAGAGCTGTGGGGGAGTGTTGGCTTGCATTCGATCAATATCCATTACCCTCGGAAACAAATCACAAGAAAACCAAGTGGCAGACTCAGAGAACAAACCATCTTCCTAACTTTACCTTTCTCTCTCTTTCCCCCCCACAGCGTGCAGTTATGGCTGAAAAGCCGCTTGATGCCAGCTGTGTGTCAATTGCTCTCGAAGACACTGTATGCAATGGAGGGACCCAGGACGCGCCTCTCCTCACCACACACCTGAAGAAGGTGGAAAACCATATCACAGAGGCCCAGCGATTCTCCCACCTCCCCAAGCGCCCTGCAGTGGACATTGAATTCAACGATATCTCCTACTCTATAAGGGAGGGTCCTTGTTGGAAGAAAAAAGGTAGGGGAAATTTCGTTTTGCTGCTTTGTTTCTTTTAGGATGGCGATTTTGATATATTCCCAGGATACATAAAGAGAAAAGTAAGCTATTCATACCCAACACTAAAAGACACAAACTACTGGAGTAACATAGCGGGTCAGGCAGCATCTCTGGAGAACATGCATAGGCAATGTTTTGGGTCAAGACTGTAGACGGGTCCCAATGCAAAGCATTGCCTGTCCATATTTTCCAGAGATACTGCCTGACCTGCTTAGTTACTCCAGTACTTTGTGTCTTTTTTTGTTGTTGTAAACCAGCATTTGCAGTTCCTTGTGTCTATGCACCCTTAACACTGTCTGCCTTTTCATTTCCACCATATTTTCATTTGCGATTCTTAATCCCACAGCTTTGTGCTCTGGCTCAGTGAAAACTCAGTCAAAACTGTTTTTGGCCCTGTGGAAGAGTGAGTTCCATTATCCCTATGCCCTTCATTTGAAGGGCTACTTCTTAGTATCTGGCCTGTGACAAGATTCAATTAGAATCAACCGAAGTGAACAAAGATATGGTGTTATCGTCTGATCCAACATAATCCTCTGTTCAATCTATCATTAATAATGGATGGCGTTTCAGTGCAAAATATCTTGAGACAGATATTTGGAAGGAGAACATCCGCTCTGACTTTATTTTTGTGTTGGCCAAATGTGGGACATTTTGCAGAAAATAGTTATATTTTTGAAGCTTTGAGAAATTTTGATTTATTTTTCTAGGAGCGGGCAAAACATTTTCTGAAAGATTGGAAAGGCTATTCAAGGGTCCGAGAAAAAAATTCAAATGTGCAATTATTCCATGACTCTTCAGAGAAAATTAATGGGCCTTTATTTTTCTTAATTCGCATTCATAACATGGTTTGAGAAACTCAGTACAATTTTCAGAAAACATCAAACTAGGAAAGACTGCTATCTTGGAAGAAGAGATTCAAAAAACATAGAATGCATTGGATGAAATATGTGAGTTTGGAGGTTGGTACTTGGGGAAGGAGGAAGAGTTTAATATGGACCAATGTAAAATACTGGCTGAAGGAAGACAAATTTTTTTCTTCACGTTCATCCATTGAGATCTGGACCATGAGAAAGCTGGCATTTATTGCCTGTCCCTAATTGTGCTCGTCTTTCTCAGCTGCTGCAGTCCTTTGATGAAGTTACTTCTACATTATATTGTGGGGAGTTCTAAAATTTAGACCCATGACTATACTTCTTGATCAGGGAAGTGTGTGACTGGCAGGAGAACTTGGAGATAGCGGTGCCTCTGTGCCCTCACTGCCTTTGTGCTTCTGGGTGGTAAAGAAACAATCTCCATGAAGTTTTTGAAATCTCCAAGAGTGAAGCCAATAGAGGACCAAGCACCTCTGCTGAAATGCTCAACATCCAATTGAATGGAATAGCAAACCTCTTAAGTATAGCTACCTGGGGTATAGAAGGATGGGGGGGGGGGGGGGGGGCTCATTGAAACTTCCCAAATAGTGAGAGGCCTGGATAGGATGGATATGGAGAGGATGGTTCTACTCATGGGAGAGCCGAGGACCAAAGGCCATCGCCTTAGAATAAAAGGACGTACCTTTAGAAAGGAGATGAGGAGGAATTTCTTTAGTCAGAGGGTGGTGAATCTGTGAAATTCTGGGAAAGATAGATCAGCCATAATTGAATGGTGGAGGAGACTTGATGTGCCGAATGGCCTAATTCTGCTCCTAGAACTTATGAACTTATGAGCTTGCAATTATATAGCATCTTTATTATGGTAAACAGTTTAACAGAACATTATTGTACCCAACTTGACATTGAACCACTAAAGGAGATAATGAAGCAAGCAACAGCTAACTGTGGCTTGGGGGTTAGCTTAGGGATAGAATTCCTTTCCTGGGATAAGCAAACGACATGATGAGAAGATTAAACTGAAGAATATGAAAGAAGGTAAAATAGAAAGAGCACAAAGATTAAGATGTGCAGCTAGGACAGGTTGTCGTGATCAGTACCCAGTAAAATCTAACTTGGATAAAGTTATGTTTGAACACACATTGCTTCTGACATATCCACATGGGACCAGTGAAACATTGAAAAAGAAAGGCTGATCTGAATTTCTCAGGTTTGAAGAAAGACCAGACTCTCTTAAACTTTTCACTGTGAAAAGGTTTTCAAAGATGGGAACTTACATGCCATGAATGATAAATAACAGAGTGAAAAACTAATCTGTAATATTATTATGTGGCAAACTTAAGGGGATCAATATTGAATCCTTTACTAGCTCTAACCAAAACTACCGTCAGGAAATTCTTCAATGATCAAGGGATAATCAACATGTGAAATAGATCCAGGATTATTGTTGGAGATAAAATCTTTGAAGCAACTATTTATATATTGCAATGCTGAACCTTTAGGATATTTCCAGCTGGATGAACTTCTATAGTGTGAAAAGTAACACGCAAATGTTTTGTGATCTGGTACTAATTTCTCAGTGTGTAACCACCACTCAAAGGTGGTTGCCTCTGATTTTTTTGTAGATCACAATGGAATTATCCCAAGTTATTTCTGCATCAGTGTTCTCCTCTGTGGCTATGCATTACCATAAGATGTGTAAAAAAAACCCCAAAAGTATATAAATAACAACTGTATATTTAATGATTTTGCTCACACCGAGATCTTCCCTTTACCGAGGTTTCCTTCTGCAGCTTATTAGTACTGGACCAGTCTTCAGATTTTATAGAGAGCACAGGAGATCTTCTCTTCCTTATGTTGATTATTAGTAGTGGGCTCATCTTCATGGAGAAGACCGGAGAACTTCTCTTCCTCAAACATTTAGACGGTACATGGATAGGACAGGTTTAGAGGGATATGGGCCAAAGACAGGCAGGTGGGACTAGTGTAGATGGGACATGTTGGTCGGCGTGGGCAAGTTGGGCCGAAGGGCCTGTTTCCATGGTGTATGCCTCTATGACTCTTATCCAGGTTATTGATATTGGGCCAATCTTCGAACTTCATAGAGAGGACTTTATAGATCTCCTACCTAGTGACATTGTTTGACAAAGCTTTGATTCCCACAGAATAGAGAAAATAGTTGACAAAATTGTTCCTGCTGGTTAAAATGTAACAATTGGTATTGGCTGATTAGTACATATGGATGTACACAGGTCTATTCAGGTTCAGTGTGTACTCAAATACTCTGAATGCCTGAGAGACTTTCAGGTAATTCACTATGGAGTAATCTGTGGCTGGCTGCCAGTAAATGTACCTCGTTGTGTCTGCTGAACTCACAGTAAGCCAAGCGAAATGATCAGCAATTTCATGCAATTGTAACTCGTAATGTGAACCTGATCTCGACTCTACACAAGCCTAACGACCTGCACACATTTGTATTCTTCTCCAGTGTAAAACCGTTCCCGAGTCAGAGTGTTTATTTCGCCTATGAAACTGAACAATGAAACTCTTACCAGCTGCAGCTTTGCATGCACATTAGATGCAACGACAACAAAAATAAATATATGATAAATGATCTGTAATTCTAAGCAAACTAAACCTTGCTCGAGCAAAAACCAAATTACTTAAAGCAACCATAGTAGAGAAAAGTCCATAGTGGTTTGGTGTAGGAAGGAACTGCAGATGCTGGTTTTAACCACAGATAGACACAAAAAGCTGGAATAACTCAGCGGGCCAGACAGCATCTCTGGAGAGAAGTAATGGGTGACGTTTTGGGCCAAGACCCTTCAGGGGAAAGGGAAACAAGAGATATAGATGGTGATACAGGAGATGGGTGATTTGGTGTTGAGCTAGGGTTGCGGTTGGGGCTGTACAGGCTGATTCATTGCAGATGGGAAGAAACTGCTCTTGAAACTGGAGGTATGGTTCGCAGGCTCCTGTACCACCATCTCGATGGTAGCAGCGAGATGAGAGTGTGGTCAGGGCGGTGTGGTCTTTGATGATATTAGATGCCTCTTGAAGCAGCACTTCCTGTAAATCCCTTCGATGGTGGGAAAGCCAGCACCAGTAATTGGCTGGAAAATGTTCACTACCTTCTGCAGCCTCCTTTGTTGTTCAGTTTAGAGACACAGCATGGAAAGAGGCCCCACACCGACCAGCAATCTCCGCACATTAACACTATCTTGCACAAACTAAGGACAATTTATATTTATACCAAGCCAACTAACCTACAAACCTGTACGTCTTTGGAGTGTGGGAGGAATCCAAAGATCTTGGAGAAAACCCATGCGGTCAGGGGAAGAATGTACAAACTCCATACAGACGGCACCCTTGGTTGGGATCGAACCTGGGTCTCTGTCGCTGTAAGTGCTGTAAGGCAGCAACTTAACCGCTGCACCACCGTGCCATACGTTATGTTGAATTACTTGTGCATAAAACCCTGGATATTCTAATGTTTTGAAATTCAGACATCTACAAATTGTTTCACCGCTGGTTGTTGACCTTCTGTCATATTTTGCCAACACATGTTGTACTTCGTATGGTATGATTTGTTTGAGTATGAGTTTCGTTTATTGTCACGTGTACCGAGGTACAGTGAAAGGCTTTTGTTGCGTGCTAACCAGTCAGCGGAAAGACAATACATGATTAGAATCGAGCCATTCACAGTATACAGATTCATGACAAAGGGAATAACGTGAATAACGTTTAGTATTTGCAGATTTGTCTGGGTAGCATGGAAAAAAAAGTTTCTTTGTACACATTAACAATAATAAACCAACAGCATAACACAAATTCAGATGCTTGATACAAGCATCAGGGAATTCTTGGGCATTGTTATCAAGATCTACCAGTTTAGTTTTGAAGAGAAGGGCTACAATAAGAAATCATTCAAACCTTAGTATAATATAGGAACAAAATTAAAAATAATAAATGCCACCCTTCTTCAAGCCTGCACCAGCATTCCATATCATGCCTGATCTCGGCCTCATCCAGTTGCCCAATTGATTCTCATACCCTCTAACTTAATTGATGTTCAAAAATCTCTCTGTCCTCCAAAGCAATTCTCAATGCCTGAGCCTTCGCAGTCCCCTGAGGTAAAGAATGCCAAAAATTTACAATGCTCCATATATCAAAATCCTTCCTTGCCTCAGTTGCACACTTAGCCTGAGATTATATCCAATGTTCGCAAGGGGAAAACAATTACTTGGCATCTTCCCCATGAATTCCTTGCAGAATCGTCCACGAGATAACCTCTCATTCTTTCAAACTCCACGTATTGCAGTTCCTTCACCCTCTTCTCTCCCCATGTACAAGTCCCTCTAACCAACAGTCGAACTAGTGAAGGAACTGACCCCAGAACAAGTAGATCCTTTCTTTATGTACAGATTCTGTAACTGCTTAAAGAACTACAAGAACACAACGTGTCCCTTGCTGCATGCTGTGTATTAACTTTTATCATCTCATGAACAAGCTCACTACGAGCCCTCTGCACAACATTTATTGCTGCAAAAAGAGCGTTTAGTTAAAGGAACCATAGAATTATATAAACCATTTGCCATCTCCTTTCCCACTCATTTAACATCTATTTGCAGACTCTTTGCCTCCTCCTCTAGCTTTGTACCATGAATCTTCGATACACTTATCTATTTAATAATCAATAATTATAAATTATATATAGGGAAGCACAGTAGTGCAGTGGTAGATTTGTTACCTTACAGCGCCAGAGACCAGGGTTCGATCCTGAGTACAGCACTCAGGGTTCGATCCTGTGTGCTGTCTGTACGGAGTTTGTACGTTCTCCCTGTGACCGTGTGGGTTTTCGCCGGGTGCTCCGGTTTCCTCCCACATTCCAAAGACATGCAGGCTTGTAGGTTAATTGGCTTCTGTAAATTGCACTAGTGTGTAGGATAGAACTAATGTGCAGGTGATCATTGGTCGGCGTGGACTCGGAGGGCTGAAGCGCTGTTTCCACGCAGTATCTCCAAACTAAAGCAAATCCATGAGATAACCTCTCATTCTTTCAAACTCCACGTATTGCAGTTCCTTCACCCTCTTCTCTCCCCATGGACAACTCCCTCTATCCCTGATGATCCCTATCCCAGGATGATCCCTGTTTCATCCTTCGAATAACAGCCTGACAACCTTAAAATAACCCACTATTCCCACCTACACTGTCAATTTAACTTGCCTGTGCTAATAAATATTAAGAGGCCCTCTGAGCCTCTTTTTATGGAACAACATTATTATGTGGTGTCTTGACAATGCATTTTGAAAAGTATGTTCTGACGAAGAGGTTGGTTACATGCACAAAACACCATTAGATCCATCAAAAGCAATTTTCCATTCCTAAATCACGCTGGCTCTCCCTCATCAGACTGAGTAGCCAGATTAACCAGTAATGCAGTTCTATGTATCATTCGTTAAGGTGACCAAGCCTCCATGGGGAAAAAAATAGATTTTTTTGGGCTTAGGCTGGTTTGGTGAGGGTATTCTTCAAAACCAGTGGTGCAATAGAGGGAGCCTGAACTCAACAGGAGCAAAAGCCAAGGCTGGAACACCAGGATACAGAATTAGGATGGGCCAAATCCCTAGAGAGTTTACAGAAAAGTCTGGGAACTATAGACCAGTGAGCTTCACTCACATCTGTGGTAGGCAGGTTACCGGAGAGAGGATTCTGAAGGGCAAGATATTATCTGTATTTGGATAGACATGGGGCTGATTAGGGATAGTCAAAATGGTTTAGTATGTGGGAGATTGTGTCTTATGAATCTGAGTCATTTGAAGAAGTAACCAAAAAGGTTGATGAGGGAAAGCCGTCAATGTTTTCAATTTGGACTTCAGCAAGGCATTCGATATCATGCTGACAATATTATAGAATGACTATTTTAAATGGTATTCCCTGAAGGATTATTGGACCAAATGGTGGATTTCATTTTAAACTATCATATTCTAGCCTCACTTTTATATAATTAATTGAATATTATTATACACTGAATAAGAAACTTTTGGCAACAAAGAAATTGTTTAATAGGTGTCCTGGAATTGCTTTGCATTGCAGGCACATGATAGGAAAGGTTTAGAGAGATATGGGGCAAATATGGGCAAATGGGACTAGCTTGGATGGGGCATCTTGTTTGTTGTGGACACGTTGGGCCAAAGGTCCTGTTTCCATGCTGTGCAACTCTGACAAGCTAAGGAGCTGAGAGGCATGTGAGCACAGCCATTGGCAGGAGGTGAGAATTACAATGTCATTTAGACAGTACAATTATAAATGTAACAGAAAAGCCTCAATAAAAATTATTGATTGAAGTACTAAATGGTGGCGCAGCGATAGAGTTGCTGCCTTAGAACACCACAGACCTGGGTTTGATCCTGACTATGGGTGCTGTCTGTTTGGAGTTTGAACGTTCTCTCTGTGGGTTTTCTCTGGGTGTTCCGGTTTCCTCACACATTCCAAAGGTTTGGAATGCAGGTTTGTAGGTTAACTGGCCTCTGTAAATTGCCCCTAGAATGTAGGATCGTGTGCAGGGGTGATACTTGGTCGGTGGGACTCAGTGGGCTGAAGGACCTGTTTTCTCGCTGTATCTCTAAAACGAAGCTAAAATTAAGGTGCACATAGGCATTAGATAGTTATACATTTTAGCTCTGCACAAGATTTTGTGATCCATATTTGAAGGAGTGCAGCGTAGGCTCACCAGGTTAATTCGCGGGATGACGGGACTGACATATGATGAAAGAATGTATTGACTGGGCTTGTATTCACTGGAATTTAGTGGGATCAGAGGGGATCTTATAGAAACATATACAATTCTTCAGGGATTGGACAGGCTAGATGCAGGAAAAATGTTCCCGATGTTGGGGGAGTCCAGAACCAGGGGTCACAGTGTAAGAATAAGGGGCAGGCCATTTAGGACTGAGATGAGGAAAAACATTTTCACCCAGAGAGTTGTGAATCTGTGGAATTCTCTGCCACAGAAGGCAGTGGAGGCCAATTTACTGGATGTATTCAAGAGAGAGTGAGATATAACTCTTAGGGATAATGGAATCAAGAGATATGGGGAGAAATCAGGAACAGGGTACTGATTCTAGATGATCAGCCATGATCATATTGAATGGCGGTGCTGTCACGAAGTACTCCTGCACTTATTTCCTATGTTTCTATGAATATGCGAAAATGCTCTGGTCACTGTGCTTCTGGGATCTCCACCCCTGAGGGAGAGGTTGTGGATTGAGTGTCGATACCAATGGCCTTAATTCATCGTCTCCAGAGTGACACTGAGAGAGTGCTTCATTGTTGGGGGAATGGTGCTTAAAGTCAGGCTCAATGCTGCCTATTCAGTCCCTTGATAGAAATCCAGTCACACTTTGCTGAAAAAAAGAACAGGAAGTTTGTTCAGTATCTTGGGGAATATTCCTCCTCAACGTCTCTTGACTAAAATAGATTAATTCATTATTTATAAAAATTTTAATGCGATGTGCAGAAACTGTCAGCAGTTTATACATATGTAATAGCCAGCGTCTAATGCAGTTCATTGTATGCCATGAGCTGAAGATAATTTTGTGGAATCCTAAAATGTCAATTAACTCTTCCCCTGTCAGTACTGACACCACAATAACAATCTCTATCCAAAATTAATTCCAAGGCAGAGTCACACATACTGACTCTGTTGCATAAATGGCATGTTTTAAGCCATATCAACATGTTTCAATGGTTCTGTTTTAATTTGTAATTTTTCCCTCTCCTTCTCACTCATGTGCACTCTCTCTTTCTCTCTCCACTGCATCAAAGGCAATTAGAGCAAGCGAGTGGACAATATTAAGCAAATGGTTACAATTTTTAAAGGTGTGAATTATTAGTTTGGTTTACTCTTTCTTTCTCCTGCCCCAGGTGGTTCCTTGAACACAAAGCACAGTTTCTCTCCCACATTGCATTCCCGGCATTCTGCCCCTCTTTTAAAAAACGATGGTCAATAATCTGTCATCTCCCCACTGAACTCGGCCATGCTCACTTGATGAAACAGGAAACAAGGGCATACGGAGAGAGCCCGTCCTCTATCTGTCATTGACAGTAGCTCTCTGTGCAGACTGACTGGAAGCTCTTTCAGTGTTAAAGCAGTCACACACCACTGCCGTAATTTCTAATCAAATACGTTTTGACTCCTGATGTGCAATAGTGCATGCTCACAGTTATTGCACAATTGCTAACGCTCTGGGCTGACATCATTCCATTGATATATTGCCAATCCATTTAAGAAATGCCCCTGTACAACAAATGGAAATATGAAAGTAAGCACTGTGAAAATATATTAAATACTGCTCTCAGTGCCCACTGTACAAATGGCATTCGAATCTAATAAGGCCTGAGATAATGTTACCTCCGTGACAGTGGTAGAAGTGCAGTAAATGTCGTGAGCATCCTGGAATAGCAAGGCCAGCATGGTTGTTTTCCATATTGTTGTATAGGGACCTACTGCAGGGAGACATGTGTATTAGTGTGTAGAAAGGATCTACAGATGCTGGTTTATGCCGAAGATAGACATAAAGTCCTGGAGGAACTAAAGAAGGATCCCGACCCAGAACACCACCCATCCTTTTTCTCCAGACGTGCTGCCTGATCCCCTGGGTTACTCTAGCACTTTATGTCTATCTTCATGTGTATTAGTGTGCTCTGTTAGATCATAGAAGATAGAAAATTACAGCACAAGAACAGGCCCTTCAACCCACAATGTCTGTGCCAAACAAGATGCTAAGACCATCATTTATCTACACGCACATAACTCGTATCTCTTCATTCCCTGCATTTCTATATGGATATCCAAATGTCTTTTGAATGCCAATTTTATGTTGCATTTAGTCAACTACTTGGAGGAGCTATAACTGCACTAGCAGGTTGTATTTTTATTTGATCAGTTACACAGTAATTTTTCTAGATGGACACATTGACTGGCTTGGCTAAAATCCCTCAAGATCGTGAGAAACAACTTGATTCTCCCAACCCAAAGTAATATGTAAACTGAGTGTGTGTTTTGTGTAAGTGAGAATTTTTACTTTCCGGTTTAATTCTTTCAATGGAGTTCTTTAATATCCTCTCTGTTTTCCTTTCATGACTGTGATGTTGTGTTGCAATCACAAAGCTCCAATAGTTCTACCAATGTCACCGTACAAAGTCAATTGGAAGGACAGTCGTGTTACATGGGAAAAATAGGTTAGGAGGTGCAGGCAAATAAATTAGATGTGAATGAAAGGTGATACCTGGATTCACATGTGAGCCATGTAAGACTAGTATAATTTTGGGGCTTATCTGTTGTGTGTATGAATGGGTCTTTTTGAATATTGGAAATAATCACTTGAAGATCATGCCCTGTTAATAGTTATGGAGTACTACAGCACAGAAACAGGCCTTTTGGCCCTACCATTTCCATGCTGATCATTGTACTAGCCCCATTTTCCTGTATTTGCAATGTAGCCTTCTGTGCTGTGGTGACTCAAGTTCTTGTCTTGATGCTTCTTAAATGTCATGAGGGAACATACCCTCCGCCTTCTCCAGCAATCTTTCATTTAAAACATTGCCTTAACAGAGAAGTAATCACTCAACACAGGACTGACCCATCACCTATATGTTGAGGGCCAGAGGGTCTCCTGAGTGGAGCTTGAGCCCACAATTCTCCAACTTCAAGGAGTGAAAATTTGCCTTCTCTTTAGGCTTTTCTTTAAGAAAGAAGGGAACACACGGGAACAAACAGAGAGGTAGAATCCTGCCTTTTTCAATATCACAGACCTTGAAAAAGAAGATGCTGTCGAGGTGAGTAAGAAATAGGTCTGAGGAGGATGGATTAAGACCAAAGCTATATTCTTAGAACAAAATAAATGGAAGCCATTAATGGGCTGAGAGGAAATTGGCTTCTGAAGCATCTTGTGTTCTCAACTCACATTCTTACCCTTGGTTTTAATTTGATTGGACTGAGTCCAAAAAAGAACTAACAATTATTCCCATCCATTAGTCAGATTGTTCACTTTTCATTATGCATTACCTAAAAGCTATATGGATTTTATGAGCTCTTGTGGAATCTGATCACTGTGCAATCTGGATTGGGAAATGGAGCTCTGCAATTTGAAAGCAGGTGAAGTTTGAGTAACTCAGCAGGTCAGGCAGCATCTCTGGAGAAAAGGAGAGGGTGACGTTTTGGGTCGAGACCCTTCTGCAGACTAAGAGTCAGGGGAGAGGGAAATTAGTCCACCTTGGCCTATGCAATCTTCCGGTTGCCAACCATTTTAACTTCCCTTCCCATTCCCATACTGACCTTTCTTTCCTGGGCCTCCTCCACTGTCAGAGTGAAGCCACGCGCAAATTGGAGGAACGACACCTCATATTTCGCTTGGGCAGCTTACAACCCTTGCATTTCCTCTCTCTTCACCCCTCCCCTGCCCTAGTAGTCCTGCTAGTTCCGCTGTTCACATCCATATATCTCTTCGTTATCACCTCTTCCACAGTCAACAATGGATCATTGTGGGCTCCACCTCCCCCTGGTAATCGGTGCCATCAGTGCTTGGTCATCTGATTTGTTCTGAACTTTCTCATACCTCTAGTTTCCCTCTTCCCTGACTCTCAGTCTGATCTTGACCTGAAACATCACCTATTCCTTTTCTCCAGAAATGCTGCCTGACCCGCTGTGTTACTCCAGTATTTTGTGTCTATCTTCAGTGTAAACCTCCATCTGCATTTCCTTCCTACACAAAGGGTAAAGTTTGACTTGGGTGTTCAGCAGCCATATCAGTGAAGAAGTGGGGATGGGGATTGCTACTCTATCTCCAGTTGTTGGTTTAGGCTTGGATATTAGAGCATGTATGAAGTAGCTATTCAACCCCTTTGAGAGCAACTCAATCGCACAACAGCAATAAAGTCTGGCCACTGTTATGAAGTGTCTAGAGACAAGAGTGTCTAATTGTCTTATGTACCTGCAATGGAACAATGCAATACTCACCTGGAGCAACATTATAGGCCCGTAAACACATGTTTGTACTCACAGATAACATAATAAACAAGAAAAAACAATAAATTAGAAACCTTAATGTTAATGCAAAAAGCCCAAAATCCTTAGTGCAACCAAGATAGTTCATACTTTAGTTAAAAGTAGACAAAAAAAGCTGGAATAACTCAGTGGGGCAGGAAGCATCTCTGGAGAGAAGGAATGGGTGACGTTTCGGGTCGAGCCCCTTCTCCAGAGATGCTGCTTGACCCGCTGAGTTGCTCCAGTTTTTTTTGTCCCTTCTCTCCAGAGATGCTGCTTGACCCGCTGAGTTACTCAGCTTTTTTTGTCAACATCCTCCCTCATACTTTAGTTAGTGTTTTGTAGTGTGTTCGATAGAGCGTAGTGGTTGTTGGGTAGAAGCTGTACTTGAACCTGGAGATCACAGTTTTCAGACTCCTATCCCCTCTTCCCAATGGTCGGAGTGATATAGGAATGTGGCCGGGTCCTTGTCGATGCCGGTTGTCTTTTTGAGGCAGCGCCTTTGTAAAAATGTATTTGATAATGGGCAGATCAGTACCTGTGATAGACGGGGAAGTATTTAGCACTTTTTGTAATCTCCTTCGTTCCTGGGCATTTGAGCTGCTGAACCAGACTGTGATGCAACCAGCCAATATGTTCTCTCCGTACGCCTGTAGAAGTTAGAGAGTAGTCATCGACATACTGAATCTCCTCAACCTTGTAAGGAAGTAGAGGTGTTGATCGGCTTTCTTTATCATTGCATCAATGTGCTCAGTCCAGGACAAACATTCAGGGATATGCATGCCCAAGAATTTGAAATTATTGTTGTTCTGGCACCATTCAATCTGATTATCATTCTCTCTCCTATACTCCGTGTCGTTATTACCCGTAATTCATTCAACTACCGTGGCGTTGTCAGCAAATTTTAAAATGGTGTTGGAACTCTGTTTGGCTACATAGTCATGGCATGCATGCCATATCTACATACTGCTGAGTGAGTAGAACAGGAAACTGAGCACACAGCTCCGAGGTGCTACTATGCTAATGGTTATCGAGGAGGAAATGTTGTTGCCAATTGTTACTGATTGTGGTCTGCTGATGAGGAAGTTGAGGATCCAGTTGCTTAGTAATGTGCAGAAACCCAGCTGATAAAAGGTTTGGAGGGGATAATGGTGTTGAATGCCAAGCTGTAGTCAATGAGCAAAGGCCTGACGTACACGTTCATGTTGTCCAATGTAGAGTATAGAGCCAGAGAGATTGATCTATGGAGCAGTAGACGAGTTTAGTGGGTCCAGATTCTTGCTAAGGTTGGAGTTGATATGTCATAACCAACCATGTGGAGAATGCACCAGCAATATATGCACGACAAACTCCAATGAATAGCAATATGGTACAGACTAAATCTGTTGCTATAAAAATTTTGATTTTGGGTGATTAGTAATGGACTGTTACCAGGGATAATTTGATAACAGAGAACGTTGGAAATGCTCAGGAGGTGTAGGAAGGAACTGCAGGTGCTGGTTTCCACCAAAGATAAACTAAAAATGCTCTGGCAGCATCTCTGAAGAAAAGGAATAGGTGACGATTTGGGTTGAGACCCACATTCAGACTAAGAGTCAGGGGATGGGAAACTAGAGATATGAAAAGATACAAAGAAGAAATGAATGAAAAATATGAAAAGAACAAATCAAAGCCAGCACTGATGATCAAGGAAAGGTGGTGCCCACAATGGTCCATTGTTGGCGTGGAAAAGGTGATAATGAGGGGATGCAAACAATGAAATTAAGCAGGATGACAGTGAAACTAATAGGATGACTAGGGTGGGGAGGGATGGATGGCTCAGGTCAGTCCATAGAACTGAGAAGAGTTAGTAATGAATCAGAATATGGTGTCCATATGTTTTTTTCACCAGAATGTGGTGCCATATCTACTATAGATAGACACAAAATGCTGGAGTAACTCAGCGGGTCAGGCAGCATCTCTGGAGAGAAGGAATAGGTGACGTTTCGGGTCAAGACCCTTCTTCATATCTACTAGTTTAGCTTAAAATGTCAAAACAGGAAGTTACTTCAGGCCCAAGAATTGACTTTAACAAGCATTTATGTAATTGGAAAACATTGAAATTAAGACCATTTAGGGCCAGTCATCAAACCTGGTGAAATGTTTAAGTATCTCCACTTCCCCTTCTTCAATTCAGCCTGGCAGAGTGATGTTGTAATTGCCGGGTACTGCTGATAAGGTTACCTTGAAACGTGTGTGATTAGGAGAGAATTAGCAGGTTGATAAGACTGAACCAGGAAAATTAGGCCTTTTAGCGTGGGAAGGTAATACTCGAGAAGTGAGTTCAAGAGGTACACAAGATTATTACGGCCAAGGCGGTTTTAGAAACTTGGAAAAGTCTTCTTTCCCTTGTACAGCAAGCCCCTAGATTGTGACAGGTTTCAGTTACAGAGTGCTGTTTGTGAGTCAGAAATGAACAAGAAAGAGGTGAGTGGGAGAGGGTCACAGAAGAGGCTGTGATGAGACAGTGAGCTGGGGTGGGAAGAGTAACCACCAGTGGGCTTCACTGACCCAGTGAGTAGGTCTGCTCAGCTCTCCCAGCTCGGCACGATCCCAGCCAGCCCCCCACTGCTGCAGCTCGCAGAGGGGAGCAGTTGTGTGGTGAGGAGCAAGGTGTAAATTCCCCGTTCCCACCCCACAGCCTTGCGATCGCCGGCAAATCCATTCCCATCCATCTCGCCAGCCTCCCAAACGCTCGCTCCTATTTATGGGATGTCCATACGTCAGGCGTTCATGACCCAGAGAGAACCTGCAAATGAAAAATGTGTGCAGGAATCTTGCAGATGGATAAATAGAAGCAACAGGGTCTGATGAAGGGCCTCAACCCTAAACGTCACCTATTCCTTTTCTCCAGAGATGCTGCCTGACCCGTTGAGTTACTCCAGCATTTTGTGTCTATCTTCCCTGTAAACCAGCATCTGCCTTTCCATCCTACACACAAGCTTTATATTCTTTTAAGAACCCATTGGATGGTGCTGTGCAGAACAATGGGCATGCCCGTGACAGCATGGAGACCAAGAGACTGAATGACATAAATGGCGATGGTGCCAGTTGTGAAAGAGAGTGGAAATAGAAGCCATTTGAACGGCAAAATAAAATGGACCAAGGTATTTTCTGATGAATGCAACCTGTTGATTGCAGGAGACATTGCCTGATATTGAAGTTGCCAATATTGCACCATCAGAGTGCGATCAGGACAGTAGTGGCATAAGAGTGCAGAGAGACCACAGTGCGTTACTGGACTTGGATTAGGTCACAGCAATGGTGACTCGCAACACATTATGCTTGCTGACTGTTCCCAGTGCCAGTATTAGAGGTCAGCACGAGACATTAGCTTACCTTTTTTTATTCCTATAACCTTCTATTTGAGCAGCACTGAGTGTATATTCAATAGCGGTGTATCAGATTATAGGTTGATGAGGTATACATTACGTGACGTGAGTCAACTCCTCTCAATGATGTGCAGATCAGCTGGCATGTGTAGTAAAGAACGCTTGGATTCTGACTAAAATCGAAGCTGATCTCAGCCCAGAACAGCAGTGGAGAAAGGCATAAATAATACAAGATAGTCAATATCGTACAATATAGTACACTCAGAAACAAGGGAAATACAGGGAGAGGTTTTAAATTTTAGAAATAGGATCCTGGGTCTTGAGCACAGCAATGCTACTTTTAGTCCAAAAGCCATCATACCAAAAGCTCTCTGATATGTCTGCTACCCGGCCACTATCCAGCTATGTTCAAAGCCAATGTCTAAGTGGAAAACTGATTCACAGCCTCTGATCATTGGTCAAGCTGATTAGTGTAGGTCTGGTAGAGCTACGACCTCACAGCGCCAGAGATCCGGGTTCAATCCTGATCTCGGGCACTGTCTGGATGGAGTTTGTATGTCCTCCCAGTGACCAGGTGGGTTTCCTCCAGGTGCCCCGGTTTCCTCCCACATCCCAAAGGTGTGTGGGTTTGTAGGTTAATTGGCCACTGTAAATTTCCCCCTAATGTGTCGCGAGTGAATGAAAAAAAGTGGAATACCTAGAACTAGTATTGGTATGAATTTGATGGGCTGAAGGGCCTGTTTTCGTGCTGCACCATTAAACTAAATGACAAGCGTTTTTAACATCGAGAGACAAAACCTTTATAGGTTCACCTGTTCTCCGCATCTTCAGGTCTACTAAGTGTCAGCGACTTCTCACCCTATCTTAGCCAATGCAACGTGGCATTGGTTTGTATGGAACCCAAAATGGCTGCCACCATGGTTTCTCCAGCAGTGCCCAGTACAATGAGCAGATTAAATTGCTAAAGTATTTTTAGATAACTTGTCGTACAATTTTATTTTTGACTACGTTATTTGGTACATAAGGACAAGGTTGGACTTTTGCCAATTTGCATGAAGGTCCCGATGTTTGCTAAACTAGTAATTCACTTATATCAGCGTTTGATGAGATCAGGGCAACACATTTGATTATTAAGAACAAGTACTAGACATCCATGTTTATTTAGCACCCTCCACAACATTAAATCATTCTAAACTATTTTACGGTCGATTGAAGTGCAGACCATGACATATTATAAGGTATGTAGCAGCGATTTACATATTGGAAGCTCCCATAAGCTGCAGTAGTATGCTGTTTACAAGTATTTTGGACAGATAAATATAGGGGCCTTCCTTGTTCTTCAGAAAGGATAAACAGATTTTTATAACATTCACACGTGTTATAAAACCTCCATTTAATATCTCATCACAATTTCAATGCCTGCATCAGTGCAGTTCTACCCCCATTAGGAGGTCAGACTGTATTATACACTCATTTGCGATTGAACCCAAGCTGCAGGTAGCTTTCAAAGGGGTAGAACAGCTGTATTCATTATCTGCCAGCGACATGCAAAAGATTTTTAAATGGACTTGAGCAAACATTTTTTTAAATTGAATAATCTAAGCATACCTGTAGCTTGCCTAAAGGAGAGCAGGGCATCCATTTTGGGTAATAGGTTAGTGATTAAGTAGTTTAGTTTAGTTTAGTTTTGAGTTACAGCGCGGCAACAGGCCCTTTGGCCCACCGCGTCCGCACCGACCAGCGATCCCCGCACGTTAACACTATCCTACACACTAGAGACAATTTTAATTTATACCAAGCCAATTGACCTACGTTTTTGGAGTGTGAGGAAACCAAAGATCTCAGAAAAAAACCCATGCGGTCACGGGGAGAATGTACAGACAGCACCTATAGTCAGGTCTCTGGCACTGAAAGTGCTGTAAGGCAGCAACTCTACCGTTGTGCCACGGTGCCGCCCACAAATTAATGCACACAAGTAATTCTTAAAGTTTTAAAATCTCACACATGATAGTTTAGTCAGAAAAGGTAAGGGGCCGATGGATTTTTGCATTCAGGTCTTGCAAAACAATTAAATGTTTTAATTGCAATTAAAACAATAGAGTCATACAGGAACAAGCCCTTTGAACCAACGAGTCTGTGCCAACCACATACCATGCATTTACATTAATCCAACATTAATCCCATCTTTTATTCTCATTCAAAGATTCTATCACTCATTTTTGCACACTCGATCAATTTACAGTGGCCAATTAACCTACAGACCCATACATTTTTGAAGCATGGGAGGAAATCGGAATACTTGGAGAAAACCCACTTGCTCGTAGTTGAATGTTTAAATTCCACTCAGAGAGCGGCCAAGATCAAGATTGAAACTGGACCTCCGGGCTGTCTCTAACGTCTGAAGTAAATAAGAGTATTCAGAGTTCACCTTATCTTGTGGTGTCTAATGTCCATCCATTTGTCGTTCTACATACCTTGGTATGGTTACCTCCTGCTTGTCTGTTGGCCTAGTACCCTCTGCGTGGAGATAGACAGGGGTGCCTATTGAGTGCTTGGGGGGGGGGGGCAGTCAACTAGAAAGAGACACCAGTCCACAAATTAAAGTGAGTTTAGAAGTAGGAGCAGCAGCTGCAGCAGCAGCAAGCATCATCAGCAAAGGTGACGGTGAATGATGCTAACTCGCTAATATATATATTCCAAGGCCTGGAATACATTGCGGGAAAGGGCAGTGGAAGCAGATTCAAAATCTGCTAACAGAAGGCATTTGGATAAATGCTCAAAGGGTAAACTTCTGCAAGACTCTTGGGGTAAAAGTAGGGCAATAGGACAAATCGAGTGGATGCACTCTTCTCATCTTTGAACAAGCATTGTGGGCTGGAGGAGGGTACAATTCGGATGAGGGGCTTACTCCTCAAAATTAAAGTGGCCATTCCAGGTGCTGGCATCAAGCCATCCATGGCATGACCCAAGATGAAGACACGAGAGACTGCAGATGCAGGAATCTTGAGCAAAAAAACAAAGAGTTGGAGGAACTCTGGTCCAAAGTCAAAATGTCGTCTGTTCATTCCATCCACTGACCAGTCCAAGATGATTAGAACCAAAGAATTGCAGATGTTGGTTCAATGGAGCTTTATTTGTTACATATGCAACTGCACAGTGAAATCCTTTTTGCATATATTACACATGTTGGCGCTACGATTTTTGGCGCCATTATTCAAAGTCCAAGCGCTCGATGTACAGGAGCAGTTCCCTCAAACCGATGTCCAGTACACAGAAGGACACAAAGTGCTGGAGTAACTCGGCGGGTCAGGCAGCTTCTCTGGAGGACATGGATAGGTGACGCTTCAGGTCGAGACCGTTCTTCGAGATCAGTCTGAAGAAGGGTCTCAGCCCGAAACATCACCTATCCATGTTCTCCAGAGATGCTGCCTGACCTGTTGAGTTACTCCAGCCTAAGGTGACTGCCTGCCCCTTTTCCAAGTGTACGCCTGTTGTCCTGAGGGAGGGAGTACATACAGCAGTATCTGCCAGCTTGCTGGAGGATCTCCAGGAATGATTGGTGCCAGGAGAGGCTGGAATAAATCCTGGATAAGTATGTTTTAATTTGAAAACGATGTAAATATCGTAAATGTGTATGTAAATCCTGGTTTTATAAGAGGCACAATAGACTGATTGGCTTCCATCTGTGCTTTTATAAGGTCCTTACAAGGGGACAACATGGATCAGGTGTCTGGCTGCATGTTTTCAATGGTAATTGTGTGCCTCAAAATGGTTTCAGGATAATGAGCTAGGGTAATTGCTCTGCATGATGATTCGCACGAATAGCTGGAGTAACTCAGCGGGACAGGCAGCATCTCTGGAGAGAAGGAATGGGTGACATTTCGGGTCGAACATTCCTTCTCTCCAGAGATGCTGCCTGTCCCTCTGAGTTTCTCCAGCTTTTTGGGTCTTTCTTCGGTTTAAACCAGCATCTGCAGTTCCTTCTTACACACTTGCTCTGTGTGAGGAACTGTTAGTGCTGCCGAAAGCTCAAGTTTGTTATTAACGATAGGAACTGTATTCAGCTCAGTGCAGCACTCTCGACCAATGAAAGCTATTTGGGTCATTGCCGGTTTATGACTTGTTTAAAAAAAAACATTCCCTTGCAGATGTTTATAATGATTCACAGTTGCCTTGCTAGCAGATAAACCTTAATTGATGTAATCGGCTCATGTCTCTCGTGAGCACCACAGCGAAGAGAAGCAACAGGGAGATTTGGAATTATTCAGGTGTTGGTGCATTAAATAAGTTGATGATGATGGATGACTTTGACTGGAAACTGAAACTCAGCTGAGGTTAATGTGAAAAGTTTACTGTGTAATTATGTCGCCAGAGTTCAAGCAGTGAGGGACACGAGTGACAAAAATAATCTGTATTTACATAACACCTTTGACAAAGTGAAACGGACTGATGGGAAATGCTCAGAGAGCAAGCTCAAACTCGATGGGCTGAATGGTTTCAAGGCACTTGTCAAATAACCTTGACCCACCTGCACAGGAACAGATGGCCAAAAGCTTGGTCAAAGGGAAATATCTTCCAAGAGGGTGTCTGTGACTGGGGGAGGAAGTTTCAGAGTTCAGGCTTCAGACAGCTACGGTAATGCAGTGATTAAACGTGCGACTGATCAAGAGGCTGGAATTGGACCAACAGTCAATGGACATTTTTAAGGTGGAGATTATCACAGTTGTCAGGGGTTATGGGGGGGAAAGCAGGAGAATGGGGTTGAGAGGGAAAGATAAATCAGCCAAGATTGAATGGCGGGGTAGACTTGATGGGCCAAATGACCTAATTCTGCTCCTATAACTTATGACCTTCTAAGGTTGAAGGTGACTAAAGAGATGGGTCAGACTGAAGAAGGGTCTCGACCCAAAACGTCACCCATTCCTTCTCTCCTGAGATGCTGCCTGACCTGCTGAGTTACTCCAGCATTTTGTGAATAAATACCTTCGATTTGTACCAGCATCTGCAGTTATTTTCTTATTTAACTATTGCCTACTGTACGCATAAGGTTAAACTTTATGTCAGGCATCCAGTGTTCAGTGAATGAAGCAAAATGTAATTCTAGAATTTGGTATTTAGAATGACATTTACAGGACTTCCCAATTGTGACTGACTGATGTTCAGCCTGTACTGAAAATCGAACTTGTGGGAGACTAGCTGTGGGGCTGCCGACCTCTCCTGCCATCAGGGAACTCGATTTACGGCTGCATTTCCCACTTGCAAACCCGGGACTGACGGGTCCATTAAAGCATTGAATAACCAGCAGTTTTGTTTAAGAATTACAGATCATTGGCAATTGAGGTGGTTAATTTTTTTTACAGTAAGTAGTTGATTCATTACTGGAAATGGTGGCACGCTTGCCAAGTTCAAATGGACTGCAACTGTATCCGGTTGCATTCACCTGATAGAAACACGCACATTTGGCAGACTTGAACAGGGTTAACTCTGGGTGCTTGGGTTTCCTCCCACACTCCAAAGGTTTTACAGGTTGGTAGGTTAATCAGCTTAGATAAAAATTGTAAAATTGTCCCTAGTGTGTAGGATCGTGTTAGTGTAAGGGTGGTCGCCGGTCAGTGGGCCGAAGGGGGCCAGTTTCCATGCTGTATCTCTAAAATAAACTAAACTAAACTAAACCAAGCAGACGTTGGCACACTCACCAAGCCCAGCACAGCAAGATGATGGTGACCCTGGTCTGAAGAATGGTCTCGACCCGAAACGTCACCCATTCCTTCTCTCCAGAGATGCTGCCTGACCCGCTGAGTTACTCCAGAATTTTGTGAAAAAACCCAGCACAGCGATGTCGTCAGAGGACACTTGGGTGTTAAATGTTATCACTGACATGAAATTACCAGAATGATGAAAAGGGGATTATTGTTTGCACTCTCTGAGGAGATGTCAAACCTAGTCATAACCTACATGTGAATGATCCCATGGCATTATCTCAGAGAAGAAGCAGGAAATTCTGCTCTCAAAAATCATCACAAAATCTGGTCAAGACCACGTTGACATTTGTGACATCTTGCCTTGCACGAATCAAGTATTGTGTTTCTTGCATCACAGCAAGCATGGCAAATTCCTTAAAGTAATTGGCTGCAAATTTGTGGAAGATGCTATTGAAATGCAGTATTATTGTTTTCTGTCTTTACTGATCATTTCATCTATTTCCTGCACCTCTGTCCTCATCCTCTCTCCTCCTGGCCAGACAAATACCCACACCCTTGCCTACCACTTCACCAATCTCTGCATTCAACAGATCATTGTAGTTTCCGCCTACTCCAACACGGTTCCACCACCGGACACATGTTCCTGTCCCTCTACCGTCCTCGTTCATCGTTTTGAAGGGATCACGATGTGAGTCTCCCTAGTCTGCTCTTCCATCCCCTTACTTGCGTTTCTTTCCAAAGTAACCACAGAAGGTGCAGCACCTGTCCTTTTACCTTTGGTCTTTTTATCGTCCAGGGATCCAAATGGGTACATCTTGTGAGCTGGGTTTTACACATGTATTTACGTGAGTATCAGGTCTCATCGCTCATGAGGTCTTGCACCTGGGTCACTGGTCTTTCGCTTCTTCTGTGTGACGGCCTCACTCGTCACAGATCTCTTTGTACAACAGGACAGTTCTTTGACTTGAAGTGGTTGCAGCAAGTTTCCAATGTCGGGATCACTGCCCAAATGAATCAGCAATTCACTTGCCATCCAGTGCACAGAGGTGCAGTGCTGCCAGAGCTCACTGGAGCGCCGCTCCGGCACCTCTTTAAAGAAAAAAAGCCAAAATAAACAGCGGGGAATTTTAACGAGCGGATAATTTAACAGCGGCCACTCCAGCACCAGTGACAGCTCTGGCGCCTAAAACATTAGCATTGCAACAATGCCGGTGCACTGCGTTTGGTGTTCACAGTGCGATAGCCTTTATACTGGAGAAACCAAGTACGAACACAAAGAAACTGGATCAATTCATAGGTGTGACCCTGATGTTCTGGTTGCCTGCCACTGATTCTCCATCCCATTCCCACTCTGATCCACCCATGGCCATCTTTTAGATTTTTTCAGATTTAGAGATACAGCGCGGAAACAGGCCCTTCGGCCCACCGAGTCCGTGCCGCCCAGCGATCCCCGCGCATTAACACTATCCTACACACACTAGAGACAATTTTTACATTTACCCAGTCAATTAACCTACATACCTGTACGTCTTTGGAGTGTGGGAGGAAACCGAAGATCTCGGAGAAAACCCACGCAGGTCACGGGGAGAACGTACAAACTCCGTACAGACGGCGCCCGTAGTCAGGATCAAACCTGAGTCTCCGGCGCTGCATTCGCTGTAAGGCAGCAATTCTACCGCTGCGCCACCGTGCCGCCCTGCACTGCATCTGCACTTACAATGAATCCACACACAAGCTTGAGGAACAACACCTCATCTTGTGTCCAGGTATATTGTAGCCTGATGCACTTGCTATGAAATTCTCTCACTTCCTATCTGTATCAGGGTGAATCGGCTATTTCTATCTGTCATCCATTTGTAATTTTTGGCTATGCTTTTCTCTCTCTACTAGACTAGCCTAGCCTGCATGGCATGTTCTGCAACCCACATATTAGCAATGCATAGCACAGACAAATGTGCTTGAAGCTGTCACATTAAACCAATTAGGCTCATCCCATCACTTTGGTATTCATTTTGTTCTATCCATTTTGTTCTATCCATTTCTTGCTTGGCTCCAAGGTTGCAGTATGGCTGATGTGGGTGGTAGATTTCAGCATTGATAGTTAATTTCCAGTTCCTGCTTTCTTGCCACTCCCCGCCACTTTTGTGCACTTAAGGCATCTGAACACTTCTGCATTCCTGCTTCCATTTCAGCAACTCTGCAGCCCCACTTCTCATTCTCACACTCACGCCAAGTTCAAGTTTACTAATGGACCCACATCCGGCTAACAACAGTGCTGGCCAAAATGTGCTACAACCTAAGCTATGGAAAATACCACACAATTGCAAATTTGCAGCATTGGTCTGCAGAAATCAACCATCAAACACCATATCGATTGTTAATAGTTCCTTAAAATAATGTTGATGAGAGCATTATTCGTGATGACACAAGGAACTGTGTCAGGGTGGCACGGTTGCGCAGCGGTAGAGTTGCTGCCTTACAGCGAATGTAGCGCCGGTGGCCCGGGTTCGATCCCGACTACGGGTGCTGTCTGTACAGAGTTTGTACGTTCTCCCGGGTGACCTGCGTGGGTTTTCTCCGAGATCTTCGGTTTCCTCCCACACTCCAAAGACGTACAAGTTTGTAGGTAAATTGGCTTGGTAAATGTAAAAATTGTCCATAGTGGGTGTAGGATAGTGTTAATATGCAGGGATCGCTGGTCGGCGCGGACCCGGTGGGCCGAAGGGCCTGTTTCCACACTGTATCTCTGATCTCTAAACTGCAGATGCTGGTTTACCAATGAAGGCAAAAAAAGTGCTGGAGTATCTCAGAGGATCAGGCAGCATTTCTGGAGAACATGGATAGGTGATGTTTCGGGTCGGGGCCTTTCTTCAATATTCTTGCCCGTTAATGTGTTCAGATGTGCAAACATAAGAGAGAGCATGGGCTGGAGTGTGCACTGATGCCTTGGAATTAGTTTAGTTTAGTTTATTGTCACATGTACAGTGAACACTGTGCCGAGGTACAGTGAAAAGCATTTTGCTGCAGTTCTATCCAGTCAGTGAAAGGACTATACATGATTACAATCAAGCCTTCCACATTGTGCAGATAAATAAAGATTTAAAAGAGTGGAGCGATTGTAATGTATGAAAGCAAATCCACTTCTGGGACCAGCACGCAAAGAGTCGCTTGGTGTAGGCGCCATCTTAATTAACAATGCCTACTCTGCATACACAAGGAAGATATTAAATGTGTGCGCACTAATAATGGAGGCAAGATGACATCCAGCTCCATTTATGGCACAATTTTGGCTCCCTCAGTACATAAGACACATAGCAGCAGGCGTCAGAGTTCCCAATTTTGGCACTTTTTTTTAATCAAACTGTGCATGTTGCAAATAGTTTTCTGTAAAATATGACTAAAAATGAGTGAGGACAATTTGTCCTATGATTTGACTAATACTAAGTGTGCTCTCATAAAAGAGCTCTGTCCGCAACTTAATTTGAACTGAACTCCCATTACTGAATTTCAAATTTAATTAAATATTTTTCCTTTGGTTTTATGCAGAGCTGCATCGAACCCCACATGACAATAAATGCTCATCTTTTAGTTGTCTGCTGCATTCATTTGTTTGGCTTGGTGCCTAACTTGATTTCACAACATGTCTTTCTGTATTGTTAAGTTGAAAGGCGAGAAAATAATTGAGCAGTTGTGTACCAATTTGAATTGAACAATAATTTGTTACAAAGTGCCATATATTGTGATCTGGAAGCTGACAGCAAACACAAAGGTCCCAACTTCAAATGTCACCTGTCTATTCCATCCATAAAATGCTACCTGACCCACTGAGTTATTCCAGCACTTTGTGTCTTTTTTGCTGTTCCTTGTGTCCACAAGAATTGTGGCCTCATCAACATTATTTAAAGGAATTATCTACTTACTGCTTGCTGACTGATTTCCTCAGACTAATGCTGTAATTCTATAAATGGCATACTTTAACTGTTTCATATCTCCAGCACTTTATGTCTGGCGTCTGATCCTATAATATAGCTTCAACCAGGTGACTGAGTCTCCATTGAATTGTTTGACATCTTGGTGGAAAAACTATTATCTCGCTGGGCTTAAACATCAGCTTTACCAAGGTTGATCAGCTTTTGGATATGGACATTCATTTTGATTCACCTACAATTTGGGCACCTCAGGCTTGATTCCCAATTTAGGATCACTTTATGATCCTAAAGGTGATCGGAAAAAAAATCTTCTATCGTGAAGAATTCAATTGTTATTGGTGTGAAACCATGGGTGAGTAGGTGCAATACCTTAATTTCATCAGTTTGGTACAGCTGGCAGCTCCTATCAAACAGGGCGCAGCTGGTAGAGCTGCTGCCTCCGCACGCCAGAGACCCAGGTTCGATCCTGACCTCAGGTGTTGTCCGTGTGGAGTTTTCACATGCTCCCTGTGACCGCGTGGGTTTCCTCCGGGTGCTCCGGTTTCCCCCTACGTACCGAAGACGTGCGGGTTTGTAGGTTAATTGGCTTCTGTACAATTGCCCCTAATGTGTAGGGAGTGGATCAAAAAGTGGAATAACATAGAAGTAGTGTGATCAATGGTTGGAGTGGACTCTGTGAGCTGAAGAGCCTGTTTCCTTGCTGTATCTCTAAACTAAATTTAATCGGTAGATTATGGGATCCAGCTCCACTTTGAATGTGAGATCAGGGCAGATATGTGACGTGGTGTTGAGGGCATGATTCATTGGTGGACAAATTCCTCTTTGGGGTATTAAAATGATACTCCTTCTGACTGCTCAGGTGGCTTGGATGGATATGGAGATCAAAGCAACATCAGCTAATAGTGAATGCCACAGCTAACATCAATGCTGTAAATGTCCTTCCAGCACTTAGGACACCTGTTCCTCACACGATCTGCTGACCTCAAAGAATCTTGCTCCCAGTCATTCCAGTTGGATTATTGACAGTGAATATGGTTCCTTGAACAAATAGCAGTTTTTAATAGATATCATTTATACTGTAGCAAGATTTCTCATAGGAATGCTACTAAGCAAATGTTGATCCAGTGATAACAAAGGAACCCAAGATGGGGATGAATTAAAGGAGAACATATGAATAAAAACTACAGATTAGCCTAGTTTAGATTAGTTTAGAGATACAGCGTGGAAACAAGTCCTTCTGCCCACCAAGTCGGTGCTCACCACCAAATCCACATTGTACACTAGTTCTATATTATCCCAGTTTTGCATCCTACACACTAATGACATGTTACAGTGGCCAGTTAACCTGCATGATCTAGAATAAAAAACGGAAAATGCTGATAAATCACAGCAGGTCATACAGCATCTGTGGAAAGAGTATTGGTTAACATTTTGGGTTGAAGAGCCTTCGTCAGAACTGAGGAAGGATCTTCAGTCTGAAACGTTAATGTTTTCTTGTTCCACATATGTTGATGGAACAACTGAGCTTTTCCTGCATTTTGTTTTTATTCCACATGTGTTCCTGAGCAGCTGAATTAATGGTATGGTGGAGGAATGGTGAGGGGAGTGAATCTTTAAGGTCGTACGTGGGTGGAAACCCAAACTACATGTTTTATCTTGTCTAGCATTGTGCTTATTAAGTACTGAAAACCCTACATTTACCTAAGCAAGTCAATGGTTCTTTATTATAACATGTACCGAGGTACAGCGATTTTATTTGCATACAATTCGGTAAATTATTACTGTACATAAGTGTAATCCCAGATTAAATGCAACATGCGTAGAAGTAGACCACTGAGACCATAGACACGAGTAGCCAGGTTCAGGCGCTATTTTCAAAGTCCAAGTTGCTTTAAGTGGAGCTGGTCATAAATGCCCATTGTCTTGGCGGCGTTGCAGACATGGCGTGGATGAGGGAAGATGTCCACCACTCCGGCTTCCTCCACCACTCCGGCTTCCTCCACCATTCCTTGCCGCTGTAGGTCAAGCCCGGTCCTTGCGCTCCGTCCCATGGGGCAGCACCTGACCCAGTTGAGCCCCAGTCTGTTGCAAGGCCTCCAGCCGCCACCTCGATTCAGATCAGCCAGCAAACCGTCATCCCTCTCCTTGCCCGGCCACCATTCAGCCCTTGTGCTCCGGGGCCACCTCCCGCAGGCAACCTTGAGGGTTCGGAGGTAAGACCTTGGTTCCTCTTACCGGCGATACTATTCTAGCGCACTCCTGACTTGTGCCTTTTATTGCATTATGTTTGCAACGACAATATTGGTGTGGCTGCTCCACTTACAGTAGTTTCAGATGTCCTTTGGGAAAGACACATCTCTATATGTGATTAGTATCCTACACCAGTAGAGCTGAATTTAATTACCCACCGAAGTAGCCATTATAAAAAATATTAATGTAAAAAAAAATCCCCTTTAAGATAATGAAGCTGCAAGGACTCCCAGAATCAATGCAACACCAAGAAGTCCAGTTCCAAATTATTCTTGCCTTAGTGAAACCGCTCTGCAGTTCAGTACCGTCGCATGGACAAAGCGTCTTGCTCATTACTCAACTCAAGTGCCCATGAAAAACCAGTAAATGCATTTATTTTCTGCCTGGGGGAAATTTGCAGTGGCCTCAGCGTTGTATGTGTTCACAGACCGACAACTGTGTGAAACTGCACGCTGAGCTTAAATGCAGAAGCTCCCAGCGGTGACAGCAAGCTGGGTTACTGGCAGTCGTTGACCTGTAGTAACCTTCACTGCAGAGACAGCAGGCAGCCCTGCGCAGCCGCCCAGTGAGATTCAACGTCTCTCGATGCAAATCGGCTACTGCAGTGTTGGGCTGCCAGAAGGAAAGAAAATTGATGCTAAATCTATTTAATTAATACATAGGCTTGACGTTCAGGTCTGAAAACCAGGTGTACAGAATAAGTCAAGTTAACAGAGCAATGTAAATACATTTCTATTGTCACCGGCTTTGTTTCTAATTACTTTTCCTGTCAAAATTTGTTCTTCCATATTGATTCTCTGCAGGTGCCTTCAGCCCATGGTACCTAATTGGCCATAAAAATCTTCAGCGCACTGCAGGAATGAGTGGATTCAAGCATGCCTTATCTTGTCCGTATCTGTACATCTGTGTATCTCTTACACAGGATTTCCTAAACAGACAACAAGACCGGGAATCAAGAGCAATTTTTCTCCTTTCTGAGTCAGGGCAGTAGAATTGTTTTGGGCTTGCACAGCTACTAGAGGTACTGTCTCCCAGGGCCGGAGATCTGGCGTTTAATGCTGACCTTGGGCGCCGTCTCTGTGGAGATTGCACTTTCCTCTCACATCCCAAAGGCATGTGCATTAGTAGATTAACTCTGAACTGCCCCCAGTGAAACATGAAACGTACTGAATAGTGAACGGCTTAGGTAGAGTGGATGTGGAGAGGATGTTTCCACTAGTGGGAGAGTCTAGGACTAGAGGTCATAGCTTCAGAATTAAAGGATGTTCCTTTTGGAAGATGAGGAGGAATTTCTTTAGACAGAGGGTGGTGAATCTTTGCCACAAATGGATGTGGAGGCCAAGTCCATGGATATTTTTAAGGCAGGGATTGATAGATTCTCAATTAGTACGGGTGTCAGAGGTTATGGGGAGAAGGCGGGAGAATGGGGTTAGGAGGGAGAGATAGATTGGACTTGATGGGGAGAATGGCCTAATTCTGCTCCTATCACTTATGACAGTGTGTGGATGAATGGGTAGAATTGGGGGTGTGGGTGTCAGAGCGGGGTCATTTAATGGGACTGAGGAGAATTGAAAAAATAGGTTAATTTGATTTATTTGGAGGCAGATATGGCAGTGGCATTTTAAGAGACTTTTAGATGGGTGCAAGGATATGCATGCAATAGAGAGATCATCAGACAGATGAGATTTTATCGTGGCATCATATCCGACACAGACATTGTGGGCTAAAGGGCATGTTCCTGTTTTGTGTATTGCTATCGCTGTGGACTCAGTGGACCAAAGGACCTACTTCGGTATTGTATCTTTCTGTGACTAATTGTAGATAACCGTTGCTGAAATTGGCACAAGGTCAGGGATTTCACCTGGAGTAGGTTTGCATGCGCGAATAGAGCATCCATGAATCTAGAATCTATAAACTCGATGTTTTCTAATTGTGTGACAAAAAGTGCATCTTCTTTGGGAAAGCGGGCTGGTAGAGGGGAAAGGCACAGCCAGAGAGGGGATGACTGAGTATTTAAGAACGGACATATCCATTGAATGTTAAGATCTTATCAAGTGGTTTTGACTGTCAGAAATAAAGAGTTCATAACCTAAGTGGAGCTAGATTGTTCACAATCTTGACTTATCCTAAATATTTTACAACCAAAGAAATGCTTTCTGAATGTGTGTGAAGGAATTGCAGGTGCTGGTTTTGACCGAATTTGTACACAGCATGCTGGAGCAACTCAGCGGGTCAGACAGCATCTCTGGAGAAAAGGAATAGGTGAGGTTTTGAGTTGAAACCTTTCTTCAGACTGAGAGTCAGGGCTTCTGAATTTTGGTCATCATTTTAATGAAGGAATAGACAATAGACAATAGACAATAGGTGCAGGAGTAGGCCATTCAGCCCTTCGAGCCAGCACCGCCATTCAATGCGATCATGGCTGATCACTATCAATCAGTACCCCGTTCCTGCCTTCTCCCCATACCCCCTCACTCCGCTATCCTTAAGAGCTCTATCCAGCTCTCTCTTGAAAGCATCCAACGAACTGGCCTCCACTGCCTTCTGAGGCAGAGAATTCCACACCTTCACCACCCTCTGACTGAAAAAGTTCTTCCTCATCTCCGTTCTAAATGGCCTACCCCTTATTCTCAAACTGTGGCCCCTTGTTCTGGACTCCCCCAACATTGGGAACATGTTATCTGCCTCTAATGTGTCCAATCCCCTAATTATCTTATATGTTTCAATAAGATCCCCCCTCATCCTTCTAAATTCCAGTGTATACAAGCCCAATCGCTCCAGCCTTTCAACATACGACAGTCCCGCCATTCCGGGAATTAATCTAGTGAACCTACGCTGCACGCCCTCCATAGCAAGAATATCCTTCCTCAAATTTGGAGACCAAAACTGCACACAGTACTCCAGGTGCGGTCTCACCAGGGCCCGGTACAACTGTAGAAGGACCTCTTTGCTCCTATACTCAACTCCTCTTGTTACGAAGGCCAACATTCCATTGGCTTTCTTCACTGCCTGCTGAACCTGCATGCTTCCTTTCATTGACTGATGCACTAGGACACCCAGATCTCGTTGAACTCCCCCTCCTCCTAACTTGACACCATTCAGATAATAATCTGCCTTTCTATTCTTACTTCCAAAGTGAATAACCTCACACTTATCTACATTAAACTGCATCTGCCATGTATCCGCCCACTCACACAACCTGTCCAGGTCACCCTGCAGCCTTATTGCATCTTCCTCACAATTCACACTACCCCCCAACTTAGTATCATCTGCAAATTTGCTAATGGTACTTTTAATCCCTTCGTCTAAGTCATTAATGTATATCGTAAATAGCTGGGGTCCCAGCACCGAACCTTGCGGTACCCCACTGGTCACTGCCTGCCATTCCGAAAGGGACCCATTTATCCCCACTCTTTGCTTTCTGTCTGTTAACCAATTTTCTATCCATGTCAGTACCCTACCCCCAATACCATGTGCCCTAATTTTGCCCACTAATCTCCTATGTGGGACCTTGTCGAAGGCTTTCTGAAAGTCGAGGTACACCACATCCACTGACTCTCCCTTGTCAATTTTCCTAGTTACATCCTCAAAAAATTCCAGTAGATTTGTCAAGCATGATTTCCCCTTCGTAAATCCATGCTGACTCGGAACGATCCCGTTACTGCTATCCAAATGCTCAGCAATTTCGTCTTTTATAATTGACTCCAGCATTTTCCCCACCACTGATGTCAGACTAACTGGTCTATAATTACCCGTTTTCTCTCTCCCTCCTTTCTTAAAAAGTGGGATAACATTTGCTATCCTCCAATCCACAGGAACTGATCCTGAATCTATAGAACATTGAAAAATGATCTCCAATGCTTCCACTATTTCTAGAGCCACCTCCTTAAGTACTCTGGGATGCAGACCATCAGGCCCTGGGGATTTATCAGCCTTCAGTCCCATCAGTCTACCCAAAACCATTTCCTGCCTAATGTGGATTTCCTTCAGTTCCTCCATCACCCTAGGTTCTCCAGCCCCTAGAACATTTGGGAGATTGTGTGTATCTTCCTCAGTGAAGACAGATCCAAAGTAACGGTTTAACTCGTCTGCCATTTCTTTGTTCCCCATAATAAATTCCCCTGCTTCTGTCTTCAAGGGACCCACATTTGCCTTGACTATTTTTTTCCTCTTCACGTACCTAAAAAAACTTTTGCTATCCTCCTTTATATTATTGGCTAGTTTACCCTCGTACCTCATCTTTTCTCCTCGTATTGCCTTTTTAGTTAACTTTTGTTGCTCTTTAAAAGAGTCCCAATCCTCTGTCTTCCCACTCTTCTTTGCTATGTTATACTTCCTCTCCTTAATTTTTATGCTGTCCCTGACTTCCCTTGTCAGCCACAGGTGTCTCTTACTCCCCTTAGAGTCTTTCCACCTCTTTGGAATAAATTGATCCTGCAACCTCTGCATTATTCCCAGGAATACCTGCCATTGCTGTTCTACCGTCTTCCCTGCTAGGGCCTCCTTCCAATCAATTTTGGCCAGCTCCCGCCTCATGCCTCTGTAATCCCCTTTGCTATACTGTAATACCGACACTTCCGATTTTCCCTTCTGCCTTTCCATTTGCAGAGTAAAACTTATCATGTTGTGATCACTGCCTCCTAATGGCTCTTTTACCTCTAGTCCCCTTATCAGATCAGGATCATTACACAACACTAAATCCAGAATTGCCTTCTCCCTGGTAGGCTCCAGTACAAGCTGTTCTAAGAATCCATCTCGAAGGCACTCTACAAACTCTCTTTCCTGGGGTCCATTTCCAACCTGATTTTCCCAGTCTACCTGCATGTTGAAATCTCCCATAACCACCGTAGCATTACATTTTTGACATGCCAATTTTATCTCCTGATTTAACTTGCACCCTAAGTCGAGGCTACTGTTTGGGGGCCTATAGATAACTCCCATTAGGGTCTTTTTACCCTTACAATTTCTCATTTCTATCCATACTGATTCAACATCTCCTGATTCTATGTCACCCCTTGCAAGGGAATGAATATCATTCCTTACCATCAGAGCAACCCCACCCCCTCTGCCCACCTGTCTGTCTTTTCTATACGTTGTGTACCCCTGAATATTCAGTTCCCAGCCCTGGTCCTCTTGTAGCCATGTCTCAGTGATCCCTACAACATCATACTTGCCCATGACTAACTGAGCCTCAAGCTCATCCACTTTATTTTTTATACTACGCGCATTTAAGTACAACACTTTAACTTCTGTATTTACCTCCCCTCTCACATCGTTCACAATTGGCCCTGCCCTTAATTTCTTTTCCGCTCTAGAACTTCTGTTCCCATTCTTCCGAGAGTCTTTTGCAATATCTCCTGTATTCCCTTTTACCTCATCTTCATATTCACAATTTGTTAACCCCTCCCCCCCACTACTTAGTTTAAAGCCACAGGTGTCACACTAGCAAACCTGCCTGCCAGAATGTTTGTCCCCCTGCTGTTAAGATGCAACCCGTCCCTTTTGTACAAGTCACCCCTAGCCCAGAAGAGATCCCAGTGGTCCAGAAATCTAAATCCCTGCTCTCTGCACCAGTCCCTCAGCCATAAATTCATACCCTCTATCTCTCTGTTCCTGGCCTCACCAGCACGAGGTACCGGTAGCAGTCCAGAGATAACCACCTTCGACGTCCTACTTCTCAGCGTTTTTCCCAACTCTCTAAACTCCCGCTGTAGCACCTCCTTCCTCTTCCGCCCGACGTCATTCGTGCCCACGTGCACAACGACTTCAGGTTGATCGCCTTCCCTCGCTAGGATTTTCTGAAGCCGGTCTGTGATGTGTTGAACCCTGGCACCAGGGAGGCAACAGACCATCCTCAAGTCCCTCCTGCTGCCACAGAATCTTCTGTCCGTCCCTCGGACTATGGAGTCACCGACCACTACGGCTCTTCCAGACTTCGGTCTCCCCTGTCGTGTATCCTTGCCAACAGGTCCGCCACTCGGACTGGAAACGTCTTCTGCCCCGACAGTTCCCAAGAGGGTATACCTATTTGCAATAGGCACAGCCACTGGGGTCTCCTGTAGTCCACGTCCACTCCCCCCGGAAACAGTCTCCCACCTTCGCTCGACCTGGACCCTTGGCGTGACAGCCTCACAATAGGTCCTGTCGAGGAAACTCTCGCATTCCCGGATGGCCCTGAAGTCATCCAACTGCCTCTCCAACTCCACCACACGTCCCTTCAGGAGCTGCACCTGGACACAGTTCTTGCAGGTGTAGCTCCCAGAAGCTCCCGCAACGTCCCTGTCTTCCCACATCCTGCAGGAAACACACCGCACCAACTTTTCCGCCATCACCTTGTGCCGTAGCTGTTCCCAAAAAAATCCAAGGTGGCAAGGTGGCCCAGCGGGTTCGATCCCGACTACGGCTGCTGTCTCTATGGAGTTTGTACGTTCTCCCCGTGACCGCATGGGATTTCCTGGAGATCTTCGGTTTCCTCCCACACTCCAAAGACGTACAGGTTTGTAGGTTAATCGGCTTGGTATAGTGTAACAAATTGTCCCTAGTGTGTGTAGGGTAGTGTTGATGAGCGGGGATCACTGGTCGGTGTGGACTCGGTGGGCTGAAGGGCCTTTTTCTGAGCTGTATCTCTAAACTGTTAAAATAAAGGTGCTGTACGGTGAGTGTTTTAGTTACTAAACCAATCAATGGTGTTGTAAAATGGTCACAGTGTGATGGTAACTTCCTAAACTTGGTCTTACTGTGGGGTTGTGGTGGTTGAACAGAGGCCGCTGAAGTAGGTGAACTGGGATACAATGTACTTCAGAAGACGAGCTAAGATGCAAACGACGTTACACCACAGACATTTTATACCCTCTTTGCATTAAATGATAAACGCGCTATTGTGTATCCGAGTTGAGACTGCCAGGTGAGGGAGAACAATTGACTGTGTGTTCTCATTGTTCCTTGTCTGACTAGATATAGCTCTCCATTAATGGGGCACCATATCAATGTTCCGTAGGCAGGAAGTGTGCACCAGTTATGGATGAAAATCAATTCAGTTTAGTTGATTTAATTTCTAATCAGAAAATAGTGGTTTGATTTCTGCAGAAATGTTGGACAATGCCCAGCTGAGGGTCTGCCATGTGAAATTAAGGTCTGACGTTTAATTTAGTTTAGTTTAGAGATACAGCACGGAAACAGGCCCTTTCGGCCCACCGGGTCCGCGCCGACCAGCGATCCCCGCACATTAACACTGTCCTATACCCACCAGGGACAATTTTTACATTTACCAACCCAATTAACCTACATACCTGTACGTCTTTGGAGTGTGGGAGGGAACCGAAGATCTCGGAGAAAACCCACGCAGGTCACGGGGAGAACGTACAAACTCCGTACAGACCTGTTCAGGTTGATGTTAAAACTTCTGATGTGGGTTGCAAGCTCTGTGAGGGTGAGATGAAATGGAGCACAAGTTGTTCACCATAAAAAACCATTTCATAATTACATTTGCAATACCACTCAAAGAAATTCACTCAACCACCCATCTTTGCAGCCTCCACAACTTGGCAACCCATTCAGATACCAGGATGCCCTAATTGAAACCTCGAAGATAGACACAAAGTGCTGGAGTAACTCAGCGGATCAGGCAGCTTCTCTGGAGATAAAGGGTGGGTGACGTTTCGGGTTGGGACCCTTCTTCTGACTCTCATGAAGGGCCCCGACCCAAAACTTCACCCATCCTTTTTCTCCAGAGATGCTGCCTGACCGGCTGAGTTACTCCAGCACTTTGTGCTTATCTTTGGTATATACCTGTACATGCATCTGCAGTTCCTTTCTGCACAATAATTCTAGCCTCCTTGCTTTGCTGGGGCAGCCATGACTTGAAGGTTACCAATGCCCCAAGCAATGTAACTCCCCCACTTCATCTTTCCACTGCTCCAATCTCCTCCTTTTAAGATGGTCTTTTGAAACCTGAATCCCTGACCAAGCTTTGATCATCTCCTCTAATATCAAACGTGGTTCAAATTGTCACCGCACTGAGATGTTTTGAAATAAAACTGGTTGCTCCTTCCAATATAAAATAAGTGTTAAATGTGGCATTTCAGCTTGGATTATTTCCTGTAATTAGGCCAGTATACATTCTGGATCCTTCTATCATTTTAGTTTTTAGTGTTTAACATCCGCGGTATTTTTGCTTCAGTTTTTGTATGCCATTAGTCTGTCTCACTGAAAAATAAAGCAGCGTTATTTATCACATGACCCACAGGCCAACCAACATGCAGTGTGATTAAAACATAAATCGAGTAGGCGATTTCAGCCCGTTGGTCAAGTCCCTTGTGTCTCTGAATCAAAATGATGCCTCGGTAATTCAATGGAGATACATGCTGTATAGGATGAGGCACTAGTCTAGTCAGAGAGGAAGGCCTTGGTCTGAGTCACCAGTTTATGTTGAGTTGAGAATTAGAGATACAGCATGGAAACAGGCCCTTCAGCCCACACGATTATGCTGACTGTCGATCAACTATTCGCACTAGTTCTGTGTTATCCCACTTTCTCGTCCACTCCCGGCGCACTAGGGGCATTTCTTTTCACAGGAGCCATTTAACCCACAAACCTGCACGTCTTTAGGATGGGGGAGGAGACCGGAGCACATGAAGGGGACCAAGTGGTCACAGGAAGAACGTGCAAACTCCATGCAGACAGCACCCGAGGTCAGGATTGAACCCGGCTCTCTGGTGCTGTGAAGCAATCCCAGAATTCAAAACAAAAACCATGCAAAAATCTTCATACTTTCTCAGTGACTATATATTCAACATCGAAGGTATTTATTTCACAAAATGCTGCAGTAACTCAGCAGGTCAGGCAGCATCTCAGGAGAGAAGGAATGGGTGACGTTTCGGGTCGAGACCCTTCTTCAGACTGACGTGGTATATTCAACATGGTCAGTGTTATACCCAGTAATGTTAGCATCTCCCTTTTTCTATTGTTGATAGCAGGAACCTTAGTTTGCTGAAATTGACTACTGCATAATTCCTTTAAGTGATTGCAGTCCTGAAGTATTTAATTGACCGTTACATTTCTTGTGGTGTTCTGGAAAGTGCTATAAAATGTATAACAGATATATATATATATATATATATATATATATATATAACCAGGATAGACACAAAAAGTTGGAGTAACTCAGCGGGACAGGCAGCATCTTTGGAGAGAAGGAATGGCCCAAACCAATAAACGTGGCACAAGGACCAGCAGGCCACACGGAATACAATGCTTAGCTTTGGTCTCATACTGGAAGGTCCTGACACATTTTAGATGAGGGAAAGCAGCCGATAGATAATGTTTGCGTTTCTTTTAAATGTATTCTTCCTGCTCGGGGATTTGCATAGAAAATCTTGCTGATGGTTTTTTTACTTGTCCTTATAGGGCCGAGGGGTGGTTGAAAATTAGTCTGCTCTATATCCCAAGGAAGGAAACAGTTGAGTTGGTCAATTGAGATTCCCTCAACGGTCAACTTGCACACCGTAAACTCCCAGTTTGACGATAATTCAATACATTGGTCTAGTAACATTGATTGAGGGATCAATATTGGGTTTGTCCCCACCTGACACCTGTCTCACTGATAGTTTGCAGCCATCATGTTTGCTGTGAGTGTTTCCAGGTCAATCACCTGGGATGACCAAGCATTGCATATGATCAGCAGGCAGGGGTCGATCGCTGGGCTTCCCGTGTGTGCCAACGACTGGCGAACATGAAGCTGGCCAGAGACTTTGTCGATTGAACAATTGGAAGGACAGCAATCGCCTCATTAGACGGCAATGGCAAACATTATTGCTGAAAACTACCAGGAGTGAATCTCCGGTTGGTGAGGCAGCACAATATTTATCACTCAATCAATGTTACATCAGTCTGAAGAAGGGTCTCAACCCAAAACGTCACCTATCCATGATCTCCAGAGATGCTGGCCGACCTGCTGAGTTGCTCCAGCACTTTGTGTCTTTTTTTTAATAAACCAGCATCTGCAGTTCCTTGTTTTACCATTTTACTACTCCACTGCAAATTCTCTTCAAGGGAAGAGTTCTTTAGACTTTACTTTGGAGAATACAGTGCAGAAACATACCCCTTCAGCCCACCGCGTCCATGTCGACTGATAATCCCCCCATATACTAGCACCAAAGCCAATTAACCAACAAACCTGTATGCCTTAGGAGTGTGGGAGGAAACTGGAGCACCCGGAGAAAACCCATGCGATCTCCGGGAGAACGTACAAACTCCGTGCAGACAGCACCCATAGTCAGGATTGAACCCGGGTGTCTGGCGCTGTAAGGCAGCAACTCTACCATTGCATCGCTGTGCCGCCCTGTTCTGTGAGATCGTCTCTCACTGCTCCCCCTCGCTGATTCCTATTGCTCAGTCTGAAGAAAAGTCCGGCCAGAAATATCACCTTGCCATGTTCTCCAGAGATGTTGCCTGACCCGCTGAGATGCTGCACTGCTTTGTGCCCTTTTAGGTAAACCAGTATCTGCAATTCCTTGTTTCTCCTCCTGACTAAAATAAATTAGCGAATCTTTCTCACACTGGGAGTTTATAGCGTACAGGTTGACTGTGGAGTGAGTCTCAACTGAACCACTCGGCTAAGTGATGGCAACTCCAACAAGGTAGCAATGCCTCAGGATTGCATCAGAGTGTCAACTTAGACTTCATGTCCTTGAGAATATGGAGCAACCTTCTGACTTGGAGATAAGCCTGTTTGCCGCCCACTGACATCCAATACTAATTCAAACATGCCGCATTGTCCAAAGCAGCATGTGAACTGTGACTACCATGTATGGTGCAATTACTTTTTTTCTGGCAAGTGTAAAATTTTAATCTTTTTCCCAATTACATAAATGGATGAGAAAATTAATATTTCATCCCTATAGAGCCAGTTTCGACTTGCTGATAGGCCAGCTTTTCTACATAAAGCCTGTTGTACTGGCAGGCATATATGTCTTCATTTCAGTTTTACTGAATAATTAATAGGTTAAATTATCTTTTTTCTTTTACTGGTTAATTTTGGTGTATGTTGAATGCTTTGAGGCATAAATTCTCCCATTTCTGACAAGCTCTATTAAAATTATTAATCCCGTTAAACTGTAAATAGACTGCAATCAGGCCAGTGGAATGTTATCCAAAGCTGCCCCTTCCATTCATGGTGTTGGACTGCAGGAGAAGGAGGAGCCATCACATGTCCCATTTGTGGCCGATCTCTTGCCTAGACGCCATTTTCCAGCACTATCTGTGTATCCCTTGACGTCCAGAAAACTATTGATCTCTGCTTTGAATTGACACAACAATTGAGCTGTTGCAACCCAAATTCCAAATGTTCACCAAGCAGAGGGGGAAGAAGTCCTCCTCGTCTCAGTCTGAACTGGCCTATCCCTAATTCTGAAAAGGTACCCTCTAGTTCTACAGTATTTAACCCAGTGATACACCTTCAATACATCTCGACTGTTGGCTTGATAAGAGTAGTAGGACTGTTGCAGAGTCTTTCCAAAGAGCTTGTACTGGGACGATAGGCTGAATGGCCTACTTCTGTGCTGTAGTAAATGTGAAGATGCCAATTCTTTGTGTCATTGTGACAGATATGTGAGATTAAGCACTTCAAGGCCAGAAGTGATATTGTTCACGATATAAGGGAAAAGAAAGAGAGGGGGTAGCAACCCAAGAGAAGAGGTATAATTAGACCACATTGTCAGGGATCAACTCAAACAATAGTGTTTTGTAACTTTATTTTCAGATGTATTTGGAATAAACAAGCAGAGGCAATAATAAATGTGTGTGTTGGTGACACAAAAATCACAGCCCATCTCGGCGTGACTACCTTATCATGTCTCCATACACGTACTAATGACTGTCCCATTCCTGTAAGAGCTTCAGTCATGTTGAGGAATTCGTTCAACGTTAATAATTCCCAGTGCAATATCTTGTGCTTATTTTGTGCACTGTGAAGAGTGGCCTAGGATACCATCAAAACCGTTTGATGTCATATCATCTTTACCTTTGTATAGATTACAGCACAGAAGTAGGCCATTCAGCCTATTGTCCCTGTACAAGCTCTTTTGAAAAACTCTTTAACAGTCCTACTAGTCTTAACCCAACATGCAGCGTCACCTATCCATGCTCTCCAGAGATGCTGCCTGACCTGCTAAGTTACTCCAGAACTTTGTGGGTTTTTTAATCGTCATGTTCACCCTGGTTTCATACCATCAGAGACATCTCCTTCCCCAGTCTCCCTGTTGCTATCCAAGATTTTTTGGCCCACCCCCACCTCTCTTCCAACTTTTCCCGTCCTACTACAAGAGCGGGGGGGGGGGGGGGGGGGGTGGGGGTGGGGGGGGGGTTGGGGGGGAGGGGGTGTTTGTGGAGGGAGTGAGGGAGTGGCAGGTTGTTTGCTGTTACCAGTTTCTGCAAAGTCGGTCATTGTTGGCAGCTTTATTTCCAGCATTGCACGATGATGTCATCTTCCTCTCGCGCACAACGCTAATCATGTAACAAGATCTGCTCCTGAACTGAGGTTTTGTTAGCTGTTGGCATCTAATTGAAGTGTCTAAAATACGTTTAAGTGAGGAAAAGCAGTGTCTAAGAGCTAATCAAAGAGCCTGCCAGCTCGTGTGCAACACTGTTGATTCTCAGCCTGGAAATGCATCAACATTCGGTTTTGCAGTCGTTGAGATATTGAAAGGAGATCTCATCTTCGACTTGATTTTAAAGTTTTCCAACAACCTTTTGGAAGCATTCATTGTTTTCCCCACCCCCTCTGGGTGCAACATCCTCAATACCTGATGCCCACCCTGGTAGCATTTCATGTCTACACACAGAGACGTCATAGACTCATGCAGATTGGAAACAGGCCCTTCGGCCCAACTTGCCAATGCTGACCAAGATACCCATCTGTGCTCGTCCCATTTGCCTGTATTTGATCCGTATCCTTCCAACCGTTATTAACTATGTACAGTACATCCAGTCCACTCCCCTCATGTTTTTGTACACCTCTATAACAGTCATAGAGTCATACGACATAGAAAGAGGCCTTTTGGCCCAACTCAAAGCATATTTTTTGGCAAGGCTTATTGATCACGTTTGGAAACTCTCTGTTCCTGCCACTTCTTTCAGCCCCTTACCTAGCTCAGAGATCTGAAAGTGGTTATGAATGTCATAACTGACTAAAACTGGACATTGTATCTACCAGCCGAGGTATCGGACAGGATAGCTGTTTGCAAATAGTAGGAAGGGAAATATTAGACATGACCAGAATGGGACTAGCTAAATACAACAGCGATTTAGGGGCGGCACAGTGGTGCAGCAGTAGAGTTGCTGCCTTACAGCACCTGACACCCTGGTTTGATCATGACTACGGTTGCTGTCTGTATGGAGTTTGTACGTTCTCCCCGTGACCACATGGGTTTTCTCCGGGTGCTCCAGTTTCCTCCCATGCTCTAAGGACATAGAGGTTTGGAGATTAATTGGCTTTGGTATGTTGTTAAATTGTCCCTAGTGTGTAGGATAGAGTTAGTGCATGATGAGATTGATGGTCATCATGGACTAAGGGCCGAAGGGCCTGTTTCCGTGCTGTATCTCTAAAGTCTAAAGTGAAGCGATGGAGCAATTGTTAAAGCTGCCCATTTATCATGTCCACCAGGTGTAGGATGTTCTGTCCCTTCTGCATTGTACCAGCACCACAGTCTGTCAAATGACTAATTTAGTGGCCTCCTCACAAATCCAAGGCAGTACATTAGAGATAAATTTCCTAACATCCTATTACTTAGAGATACAGCGTGGAAACAGGCCATTGGGCCCACCGAGTCCATGCTAACCATCCCCTACACTAGCACTATCTTACACACTGGCGACAATTTACAATTTACTGTTTTCCTTCATGTAATGGTTTCTGAAAGGAATGTTATTGTTTTGCATTTTAAACAAGAATTTACTTTACAATACATCAACTATATTTATATTCCAATAAATTGTAGTTCTAAATTACGCAGACGATAAATACATATTTTCTCTGTTTGCAATTGAGAGGGCACTTGTCTCTTAACAATTATTAGCTGTCTCTTCCAGAGACCCAACAAAATGGCTGCCTCTCCCAATGCAACTCCTTGGCTCACTCAGTTTTTCCCTCCCAAACCACCCCTTCCCCGGGTACTTTCCCCTGCAACCGCAGGAGATGTGACACCTGTCCCTATACCTCCTCCTTTGGCTCCATCCCGGGACCCCAGCAATCCTTCCAGGTGAGACAAAGGTCACGTGAACCTCCTCTAACCTCATCTCCTGCACCCTGTGCTCCCGATGTGGCCTACTATACCATTGCTGCGCGATCCCTTAACTCTACCAAATTTTGTTAAAACCCATTTTGTTCAGGAAATAAAATCTGCCTTCCTTAAATTATCTGACCTATATGTCACTTCAGACTCACCAATGTGGTTGACTCTTAACGGCAGTCTGAGTTCAGGTCAATTGTGGGCGGAGAATAATTATTTCAAAATAAATCATGTTAAGGGCATGCACATATTCACATGTTTATAATGCTTGGGCTTAACATCCCCTCTAAGAACATTCATGTTTAAAGCCCTTGCTTCTGACCCAGAACCAGTGCCACGACTCAGTACAGAGGTGAAGGCGGGTCTCTGAGATGTCAAATATCCATCACTACTTAAAACTTTTAAGATTGACCGATAAAACTTGTTGGGTTTGAAGGCTAAAATAAGGAAGTACAGATTGAGAAGAAATATCTGAAGTAAGGATGTGAACCCATTAAAACTTTGTGGTTAATCTGCGATGTTGAATTTGAATTGAATTAAATACTTTATTGTCACATGTGACAAGTGACAGTGAAATTCCTTGCTTGCGTACCATGCCTTACTGCAGTCCCCCCATGCCAGGTGTTTCTGTCCCGTTAGTTTAATCACCAACTCTCCTGCTTTAGAGTCACAAGGTTTTTGTTTCAAGGCTTAGTTTTATCTCATTTCAAAGGGCGTCACAGTGGCGCAGTGGTAGAGTTGCTGTCTTATAGCACCAGAGACCCAGGCTCAATCCTGACTAAGGGTGCTGTCTGTACATTCTCCCTGTGACCACGTGGGTTTTCTCCAGGTGCTCCGGTTTCCTCCCAAACTCCAAAGACATGTAGGTTTATAGGTTATTTATTCACAAAGTGCTGGAGTAACTCAGCAGTTCGGGCAGCATCTCGGGAGAGAAGGAATGGGTGACGTTTCGGGTCGAGACCCTTCTTCTGAAGAAGGGTCTCGACCCGAAACATCACCCATTCCTTCTCTCCCGGGATGCTGCCCGAACTGCTGAGTTACTCCAGCAGAGACCCTTCTACTGAAGAAGGGTCTCGACTCGAAACGTCACCCATTCCTTCTCTCCCAAGATGCTGCCCGACCTGCTGAGTTACTCCAGCACTTTGTGAATAAATACCTTCGATTTGTACCAGCATCTGCAGTTATTTTCTTATAGGTTTATAGGTTAATTGGCTTTGGTAAAACTGTAAATTGTTCCTAGTGTGTAGGATAGTGCTAGCATACGAATTGATCACTGGTTGGCTCGGACTCAGTGGACCTGAGGGCCTGTTTCCACGCTGTAACCCTAAAGTCTAAAATCTAAAGCTCAGCATAGGAGCTTGAACGTTTGTTTAAAATGGCCCTCCTGGAAAGAAATGCTACAGAAATGCTGGATTCCCAGATAATTATCTCGCAAACCTATCTCCCCTGGACCTAAAGGATGATAATAATAATACTTACAATCAATTGAGCCTCATTTAGGGAATGTTGGAGCTCAGCTGACTCCTTTGATGCTGGGTCTGGATATTCATTTTACCACCTCTGCCAGCTGGGCTTCATTCCAGTCCATTGCTAGGAACAGACTAACCAATCACTTTAAACCTCACCTTGTTTAACATCACATTTATTGAAGTAATGACCCAGAGGAATTTAAAATTAATGTTATTATTTTGCTCAAGCTCGGATATCATCTGTTGCTAGATACTTGCAGATTCTCGGCCATAACAGTAATTCAATTAGACATCCACAGATTTATCAAGCATATGATGATAAATATTCTGCTGTGCCATAACAGTGTACTTTACTGTTATATTGGATAGAGCAAGGTCTGCTGCATTGGTATAATTCTTCTATCTCCCAAATCACAGCCTTCTGGTGTTTTTTTTTACAGTTTTATGACAATTTAAATTAACCTTTATGCCTGTCCAGTTCCCTCCACACAATAAGAAGACTTCCATCTATATACTAAAACTCTCGTTTGTTTGTTTGTTTGTTTGTTCCTGAACTACAGCCAAAACGGTACACGATAGGGCAACAATTTTAGGCCCATCTATTGTCTATCTTACTCACCGTCGTCCCTTTGGTGCTAATGGCAGAAGTTTCATTGAGATCGGTGTTATATTTTTTAAGTTATTCACATTTTAAAGTTTAAATCTATCTCCTAGGGAGGGGAGGAGGGAGGATAAGGGGGTTTGAGGGGGATGGAGTGGGGTGAGGGGAAGGGGGGGGAGGGGAAGGAGGGGGAGAGGGGAGGAGAGGGTGCTGCACCAATGCAGAAGAGGTTTGGGCCCAACGGGTCCACTTGGTCTAGTCTATCCTAAATTTAAATTAATTTTCAAGGATAGACACAAAGTGCTGGAGCAACTCCGTTGGTCAGGCAGCATCTCTGGATGGGTGACGTTTCGGGTTGGGACCTTTCTTCAGTCTAATCCTTTATCCATTCTCTCCAAAGATGCTGCCTGACCCACTGAGTTACTCTAGCATTTTCTGTCCAACTTCGGTATAAACCAGCATCTGCAGTTCCGTTTTATTAAATTTCCAAGGATCATCTTTTCCAATTAAACTCATATTTTCATGCACTGTTTAACTTTGTCTTTTAGGGTACAAGACCCTTTTGAAATGTCTCTCCGGAAGGTTCTGCAGTCGGGAGCTAATCGGCATCTTGGGTCCTTCAGGCGCTGGGAAGTCCACCTTCATGAATATATTAGCGGGGTATAGGTGAGTGACAGATGCTTATTGCTATTGATTCTTGCATCGTTACACTGATTAACTGATTGCTAACTGATTCTTTTTGCATACTGTTAAGTAAATTATTACTATACATAAGCACAATTCCAGATTAGGTACAAAGTGTATAGAAATAGCCCACGGGGACCGTATACAAGAGTCACCAGGTTTGGAGCCATTTTTAATGACCAAAGGCATCAAAGGCCCATTCCAGCCTTCACCTCCATCTGGATCATCTGGCAAACCGTCGTTCCTCACCTTGCCCGGCCATCATTCCACACTTCTGCTCCAGGGGCCCCTCCCGCAGCGACCTTGAGGGCCCTGGTTCTTCTTACCAGCCCTTTGTTCTTGCGTCGGCCATCGCCAACTCCCTCCACGTCCTCTCTGGTTCTCCAATCCTCGGGAGTGAGCACTGGGCCGGGATCGGCAACTTTCCTTTAAACACGGTGGCACAGCGGTAGAGTTGCTGCCTTACAGCGAATACAGCGCCGGAGACTCAGGTTCGATCCTGCCTACGGACGCCGTCTGTACGGAGTTTGTACGTTCTCCCCCTGACCTGCGTGGGTTTTCTCGGAGTTCTTCGGTTTCCTCCCACACTCCAAAGACGTACAGGTTTGTAGGTTAATTGGCTGGGCAAATGTAAAAATTGTCCCTAGTGGGTGTAGGATAGTGTTAATGTGCGGGGATCGCTGGGCGGCGCGGACCCGGTGGGCCGAAGGGCCTGTTTCTGCGCTGTATCGCTAAAAAAAATTTTTTTTAAATTAGACTGTAGAGATACAGCGTGGAAACAGGTCCTTTGGCCCACAAAATCTGCACCAAGCAACAACCACCCTCTACACTAGGGACAATTTACAAATATTTACTGAAGCCAATTAACCTAAAAACCTGTACGTCTCTGGAGTGTGGAAGGAAACTGGAGCACCTGAAGAAAACCCACGTGGTCACAGGGAGAAGTACAAACTCCGTACAGACAGCACCCGTAGTCAGGATCGAACCCGGGTCTCTGCCGCTGTATGGCAGCAACTCTACGGCTACGCCACTGAGGGGAACCCGGGCTCGGGCTTGGGCACTTCCTTCTTCAGGCACGATTCCCAGTTCCGCAGTAGGTGAACCAGTCCTGCCGTGTGGCCTGCTGGTCCTTGTGTCATGTTTATAGGTTTGGGCCAAGGTGAAGTGGTAATTGTGAATCATAGCAGGCATCAATGGATGAACATTTCCTGCTTCAAATGGAAAGAGATAAGGAGACCACAACTGTTGCTCAAAAGGATAAGATAGTTATTAATAAATCCAGATATTTGTTGGAATATGGTTCTTGCTATCAAAGAACTAGTTAAGTAGAGGCCACTGTGAAGTGTATAAGGAAATGTATATTGAGAGTGAACATCAGTCCGTTGGGCTGAATGGCTTCGGTTGGTTATAATTCGGTATTCGACAAAAATAACTATTTTATGATGATTTGTACTCCTCTTGTGCTCCTTTTAGGAAAACGGGAATGAAAGGCCAGATCCTTGTAAATGGACAGCCACGGGATTTGCGAACATTTAGAAAGATGTCCTGCTACATCATGCAAGATGACATGTTGCTGCCACACCTCAGTGTGCTGGAAGCCATGATGGTAAGTTGCTGGGGCACAGGCCTGCTATTTACACGCGACAAGTAACAGCGACCTGCGTGACTCGGGTGTCAGGGTCTACAGGGAGAAGGCAAGAGAATGGGGTCGAGAGGGAAAGATGGACCATCCATGATTGAATGGTGGAGTAGACTTGATGGGCCGAATCTGCTCCTATGTTTCGTTTGGAGAGACAGAGCGGAAATGTACAGATACCTGCACATTAACTCTATCCTACACGCACTAGGGACAATTTACACTTATACCAATCCAATTAACCTACAAACCTGTACATCTTTGTAATGTGGGAGGAAACCAAAGATCTCGGAGCAAACTCACGCGGTCGCTGGGAGAACGTACAAACTCCGTACAGACAATACCCGTAGTCAGGATCGTACCCGGGTCTCTGGCCTGCAAGCACTGTAAGGCAGCATCTTTACCACTGCGCCACCCTGTCTTAGGAACTTATGACTCTTGTTGGGAATTTGTCTCATCTGGGGGCCATGTTCAATTCTGGCTACTGTGCTGTAGGAAATACATCAATGTACTGAAGTGGGTGTGGAAATTTACCGGGGCAGTGCTGAAGACAAGAAACTTCATGTCTAGTTGAATATATTGTCCATATCTGAAAATGCTCGACAAAGTCTCCAGGAAGTTAGAGTGGCACAGTGGCAGACTTGATGGGCTAAAGTGCCACTTTCCATGCTGTATCTCACTGTGACTCCATAGGTTTTTCTTAGAGGCACAAACACTAAGTTGACTTAAGTTGGAGATGTTCAAAATCATGGATAACATTCCCTAAGAGAAGCCTGTTGCATTGGTAGGTAACCGGAAATCTCTGATTTAAGGTGATTATCAAAAAAGGCGGGGGGTTTTTTACAGTCAAGATGCTTAATACGATAAAAAGGAACTGCAGATGCTGGTTTTTACCAAAGATAGACACAAAATGCTGGAGTAACTCAACGGGTCAGGCAGCACCTCTGGAGAAAATGGACGGGTGACGTTTCGGGTCAGGACCCTTCTTCAGATTCAGTTGGAAGAAAGGTCCTGACCCAAAACATTACCTATCCATTTTCTGCAGAGATGCTGCTTGACCCACTGAGTTGCTCCAGCTTTTTGTGTCTATCTATGATGTTCAATGTGTTGGACGTATATTTGTGTAAACGATACAGAATGTAGCCAGCAGTCCCTAACAGAACTATAGTCATCCAGCTATCCAATTAGAAGGTTGGACAGCACAGTGGTGCAGAGGTAAAGCTGTTGCCTTACAACGCCAGAGGCGTGGGTTCGATCCTGACAACGGGTGCTGTCTATATGGAGTTTGTACGTTCTCCCTCTGACCACGTGCGTTTTCTCCGGGTGCTCCAGTTTCCTCCCACACTCCAAAGATGTACAGGTTTGTAGGTTAATTTTCCTTGTTAAAAATTGTGAATTGTCCCTAGTGTGTAGGATGGAGCTAGTGTTTGGGGTGATCGCTGGTCGGCACCTACTCATTGGGCTGATAGGCCTGTTTCCGCGCTGTATCTCTATAGAATTCCTGACCTCTGCAAACCTGCTCTGAAGTCAATAGTTCACTGTCAGGTTCCAGAGAGAGGGCCAAGAGGACTGAAGTTACAGGTCGTTAGATGTGAGCCAAAGGAAGCAGGAGATGGGCAGGAGCCCAGAACTGCAGGAATGCAGATGTGTTGGAGCACAGAACCTGCAATAGGTTACAGAAATGCAGAGGGAGTGAGGGTATGGAGAAGCTTCAACACATGGATTGAGTTTTAATTGGTAATCACCGGTGGAGAGACGAGAGTTGTTTAGAGAGGAGATTATATTTTAGGGATTTAAAAAGCCTGCTTTTAACTTGCCATCCACCCACGTTTGAGGATCTGGTTTCCCATTCTTCCTGGTCTTTCTTTAGTTTAGTTTAGTTTAGAGATACAGCGCGGAAACAGGCCCTTCGGCCCACTGGGTCTGCACCGACCAGCGATCCCCGCATATTAACACTACCTTACATACACTAAGGACATTCTTTACATTATACCAAGCCAATTAACGTACAAACCTTTGCGTCTTTGGAGTGTGGGAGGAAACAGAAGATCTTGGAGAAAACCCACGCAGGTTGCCTCTTTACCGGTGGTGTGCTTGTGTGCTGTGGGATGAAACAATGGGATTGAACTTGCCAAATCTTCTTTCAGGTGGGTTGCTAAGAACAATAGACAATAGATGCAGGAGTAGGCCATTCGGCCCTTCGAGCCAGCACCACCATTCAATGTGATCATGGCTGATCACTCTCAATCAGTACCCCGTTCCTGCCTTCTCCCCATACCCCCTGACTCCGCTATCCTTAAGAGCTCTATCTAGCTCTCTCCCGAAAGCATCCAGAGAATTGGCCTCCGCTGCCTTCTGAGGCAGAGAATTCCACAGATTTACAACTCTCCGAGTGAAAAGGTCTTTCCTCATCTCCGTTCTAAATGGCCTACCCCTTATTCTTAAACTGTGGCCCCTGGTTCTGGACTCCCCCAACCATTGCACAGGCAGGAACGTGCACATCAGACTGTGCCCGAGATGGAAAACTAAGCATCAAACACACTCTGGTGCCCCCCAATTCCTTGATTTATAAACAACTGCGGGTCCCAGAAATCTGAAATAAAAGTATGCAAGCTGGAAACACTCAGCAGATCAAGTAGCATCCGTAGAAAGTTAATGCCTCTAATTGGTGACCATGCATAGAGAACTGCCCATTTCTGATGCAAGTTGGAGAAATTGGTTACTTTGAATCTAAGTGTCCAAAAAATCAGAACTTATTCAATGATATCGAGCGGCAGAGGAAACGTCAAAGTTGTTGTGATCGTGACATTCTCAATCCGCTTGCCCTTGTTTGCCAAGCAAGAGAACTGGTTTGCAAATCAATTCACCAGATTACATTACCACTGAAAGCAGGATCAGGTCTCTCTATAAGAATGGCGATACATTGCATAGATTGAAAGAGTGTGGGATGGAGATCGCTCTACAAATATTCTTCCTCCTCCGTTTGCACGCTGGTTTTGTTTCTGTAACACTGCCGTGTGCCAGTTTTACAAAGCATTTATTTTGAAAGCACGCAAAAAAACAAAACGGGCGCCAACGCGTTGAAGTGAAACGATCCTTCTGCGGTTCTTTAGAAACAAGAGAGGGAAAAATTCAAAGGGCTGAACAGGACACAAAGGCACAGGAATAAATCCCCCCAACAAATGATCTCCACCTGGGAAAACTGCAACCCAATCTCTGGCAATAGCTCCCGCACTGGCCTCGGATTCCAAGGTTGAATAGTTCAACCGCGGGCCTCAATTTCCACTCATTTCCAATGTTACTTGAAATTTCTGTGCAGAGGATTCACGAGAGAAACAGTTCTGTTGACTTCACTTCGCTGAAGCAAAGGACATTGGGGCAGCAGTATTGTTGCCCTACGCCTCCAGAGACACGGGTTTAATCCTGACCACGGGTGCTGTGTGAACGGAGTTTGTACGTTCTCCCCGTGACCTTCATGTGTTTTTCTCTGGGTGCTCTCGGTTTCCTCCCATGCTCCAACGATGTACAGGTTTGTTTGGCTTCAATAAAATTGTAAATTGCCCCTAGTGTGTAGGGTAGTGTAGTGCTCATGCATGGGCGATTACTGGTCAGCACAGACTCAGTGGGCTGAAGGGCCTGCTTCCGTGCTGTATCTCTAAAGTCTAAAGTCTAAAGATGCAGGTTAGCACCTACTGTGCATGTGTGTTTATCACAGGAAATTAAAATATCTCACCGATTCAGAATGGCTGGGCTTATCTACGCTGCAAGGTTGCAGCATCGAAGAAATAATTGACAGCAACACAAATGTTCAAGACAAAAGAAGAACAGATTCTATCCAGTCCAAAAATAGACATGAAATGCTGGAGTAACTCAGCAGGACAGGCAGCATCTCTGGAGAGAGAGCAAATCTATCCAGCCCACCTTCCCTAATTACAATAGTCCCTGGGCACAAGAGACTGCAGGTACTGGAATCTTGAGCAAAACACAAAGTGCTGGAGGAACTCCACACGTCAGGGAGCATCTGTGGAGGGATTGGACAGATGACCCTGTCAAGATGCTCCACAGATGCTGCCTGACCTGCTGAGTTCCTCCAGCACGTTGTGTTTTGCTCAAGATTACACTGAAGAAGGGTCCTGACCCAAAACGTTGTCTGTCCATTCCTGCCCCTGATGCTGCCTGACCCGCTGAGTTCCTCCAGTACTTTGCGTTTTGCTCAAGCTTCTAGCATCTGCAGTTTCTTCTCTCTCTGTTTTCACATGCGGTTACTTTCTTCCTCAAATCTCAAAAGCTACCGTGCCAAAGTTTATTCACAGAATCTATCAGTTCCCACACGTGTGATCTCAAATAGTTGTATTTATTTTAATGTTGTTAATGTTTAATGCTTTTTTCTCAGCCTTTCTGCGTGTCATTCTATTCCTTTTTCTCTCTTGTACTTGTCTATGTTTGGAAACAACGCTGGTCACAGCTACAGAGGAAGGGTGTGAGAAACCTTGAGAAGGGATGGGGAGGATTTAATTAATAATAATAATAATACATTTTATTTATATAGCGCTTTTCATATACTCAAAGACGCTTTACAGAGATTTTGAGAACATAGGGAAATTAATAAATAGATAAATAAGTAAATAAATAAATGAACAGAGAAAGGAGACAGTAGGTGAGGTGACCTTCAGTGGTTGAAGGCAGTACTGAACAGGTGAGACTTCAGCGATGTTTTGAATGTGGTGAGTGTGGGGGAGTCTCTAACGGTTTGGGGTAATGAGTTCCATAGGGTGGGAGCAGCGATGGAGAAAGCCCTGTCCCCCCAGGATCTGAGTTTAGTCCGGATGTGGGGGGATAGGAGATTGGCAGCGGCAGAGCGGAGGGTGCAGGTGGGAGTGTGCCTGTGGAGGAGGTCGGTCAGGTAGGATGGGGCCAGGTTATGGAGGGCTTTGTAGGTTATGAGGAGGATTTTGTACTGGATTCTCTGGGGGATGGGGATTGTTCAATCCCAGTTTAGTTTAGTTTTAGTTTAGAGATTCAGTGTGGAAACAGGCCCTTCGGCCCACCGTATCAGCGATACCCGCACTTTAACACTATCCTAACACACTATGGACAGTTTATATCTATACCAAGCCAATTAACCTACAAACCCGTAGGTCTTTGGAGTGTTGGTGGAAACCGAAGATCTCGGAGAAAACCCATGGGGTCATAGGGAGAACGTACAAACTTGATACAGGCAGCACCTGTAGTCGGGATCGAACCTCGGTCTCTGGCGCTGCAAGCGCTGCAAGACAGCAACTCCACTCCTGCATCAGTTGCACGGGTCAGCTGGAGATATGGGGGCTGTTCACCTGTGAGCAGAAAATTGATACAGGTTCAAGAACGATGAACGACTGCAGCCAAGTGAATAAAGGGGACATGTTTTCACTGGGTGAAGAACACAGATTTAAAGTGATTCACACGAGAATTAGGGTGACCTGAGGGATTTTCTTTTTTGCAGTAGGTAGTTATCACGTGGCATTAATTTAGCAGAAGCAGATCAACCCATCCTGTCTGTGGGTCACTGGATAGATGCTAAAAGAGGAAATAAATGGCAGGTCTAACTGGGAAATGGGACTGACTGAGTTGCTCTCACAGAGAATCGCAATAGATTGAATTGATTGAAAGATCGAGCATGGAAATAGGCCCTTTGGCCCACTGTCCATGCCGACCATCAATTGTTTGCTCACACCAGTTCTATGTTATCCCACTTTCACATCCACTCCCTACACACTCGAGGCAATTTACAGAGGCCAATTAATCTACAAAGCCGTACGTCTTTGGGATGTGGGAGGAAACCAGAGCATCTGGAGGAAACCCATGCAGTCACGGAGAGAACGTGTAAACTCCACACAGAGAGCGCCCAAGGCAGGAATGAGCCGGGGTCTCTGGTGCTGTGAAGCAGCAGCTCTACCAGCAGTGGTGCTGTGCTGCCCTTATTTACTTCCTCCTTTGCTCCCTCCTTTCTTCACTTCTCTTTCTCACCTGCACTTGTTGGTTAGGCCAAACAGCTTCCTTCCCTGCTCTTGAATTACGCTATTATATCTGCCTCAACTACTCCAGATGGTGTGTTCTAGACACCCACCACCCACTGTGTAAAAGAGACTTGCCCCGCACACACCTCCTTTAAACTTTACCCCTCTCACCTTCAAGCTATGCCCTCTGGTATTTTATATTGTCATCCTGGGAAAAAGGTTCTGACTGCCTATCTTTGCCTCTGATGAATGTATATACTTCTATCAGGTCTGCCTTCATCCTTCACCATTCCGTCTGTCTAACCGCTCCTTGTAGCTAGCACCCTCGAATCCAGACATCATTGTGGCAAACCTCCTCTGTACCCCTTTCTGTTGCTCCACAGCCCAGTTGCACGTGAAGATTCATCCTCCACCAATGTAATTGTTGAGGCCAGCGTTCAGTGAAGATAATCGCTTGAAGCGAAATTACCCATAGCAACAATCAGGGAAATGATTGTAAATGCATTTGTCTCTTAATTAATTACCTGTAAACAGAACTGAAGAATTGTGCCCTTATGTTTCCGGCAATTACAGATTGTTAATTGGCGCATTTATTTCTGAGAGAAAGTGTACCATCTGCACTTTGATTCCTGAGCTGTATTATTTCACTTTTTTTTTCCCTGAAACGTTGAATGTTATTGCTTTGTTTGAAGGTCTCAGCCCACCTCAAGCTGAAAGAGAAATTGGAAGTGAAGAAGGAACTGGTGAGTGATCGGCTTCTTTTGATAATGGCTTGAAGTGAACTTTAGTTTGTGCTATTAATTGGAGGCATTGTCGAACAATTATGAATCAAGGGCTTTCAAATTGAAAGCACAAATATATCGGCGCAGAGAATGTCAATCGTGCTTGCCTCAAGTTTTGCAACAATTTTCCAGACCCAGTCAGGTAAATAAAAATACGATTTGTGGATTGGTGCCCCATGTGAGAAAGCTTTTCATGACAGGAGAATATGTTGGGATATCACGTCTCTCTCCCTCCCCTTCCACCCAAATTCCTTCCTCCAGCTTCACAATTCGCAACTCATAGCATCATACAGTGTGGAAACAGCCTCCTCTGCCCAACTTGCCCACGTCTTCCAACATGCCTCATCTACACTAATTGTATAATGGAGTAATCGGTAGTTGTGTAGAACCTACTGAATCCCACGACAGAAAGCAAAGAACAAACGACACTTAGCTGAGCCAGACACTTTGTGTCACGTTTATTCCAGAAGCCCCTCTTACCTACATTCTCAACAATCATAACCCGTGTGCAGATAAGGCCAATTAGTGCGTCTGACTTGGGAGTTGTTATTGAGCTCTTGTGGCTGTACCTTCTCGTGAGGCTGCTGGCAAATCGCCAGCAATGACAGGCTGTATGCAAAACCAACGTGGGCGTGAAGGCGCCACAGTTGTTTGCCTTAATTCACAAAGTGCTGGAGTAACTCAGCAGGTCAGGCAGCATCTCAGGAGAGAAGGAATGGGTGACGTTTCGGGTTGAGACCCTTCTTCAGACTGAAGAACGTCACCCATTCCTTCTCTCCTGAGATGCTGCCCGACCTGCTGAGTTACTCCAGCACTTTGTGAATAAGTACCTTCGATTTGTACCAGCATCTGCAGTTATTTTCTTACACAGTTGTTTGCCTGGTTTGCGCCATCTGAGTGAATTTCTGCTTTAAGGTGAATGAGATTCTGACTGCACTGGGACTGCTCATGTGCTCAAACACCCGGACCGTCTCTCTGTCTGGTGGACAACGCAAGCGGCTGGCCATTGCCCTGGAGCTCGTCAACAACCCTCCTGTTATGTTCTTTGACGAGCCAACTAGGTAAGTGGAGTGGTAAGCCCCAAAGAATTGGGTCACTTCTCTGGAGTTAGAGCACGTGTGTGTGTAGTCGCCTAAACCATCTCTTGGTTTACTCTGTCCCTCATGTTGCATTCATACCAGTGTGTGTATTGTGGAGCAGGGAGGCACAATGGTGCAGCGGTAGAGTTGCTGCCTTACAGTGCCAGCGTCCCAGATTTGATCCTGACTACTGGTGCTGTCTGTACGGAGTTTGTACACTCTCCCTGTGACCGCGTGGGTTTACTCCAGGTGCTCCAGTTTTCTCCCATACTCCAATAGTGGTACAGGTTTGTAGGTTAGTGGGCTTCGGTAAAATTGTAACTTGTCCCAAGTGTGTGGGATAGCACTAGTGTAGTGGGTGATCCGTGGTCGCCGCGGACTTGGTGGGCCGAAGGGCCTGTTTCCGCGCTGTGTCTCTCAAGTCTAAAGAGATGAGGTCCATGGATCCAAGAGCAAGGTGTGACACTCCAGGTGTGATCTCAGCTGCAGCACACTGAGGACCACTCTTCAAAACAAAAGTGCAGGGGAGGATCAGCAGTAAACATATTGAAACGTATATCATTCACACAGGGCTCGACAGAATAAATGCAAGCAGGATGTTACCCCAGTGTCCAGGGTAGGTAACACAGTCTCAAAACAACAGGTTGGCCATTCGGGTGAGAGATTAGGACAATGACAGTGAACATCGCAGCCCAGCCCAGCCACATCATCTTTCCTTTCCCTTCTTTCCACAACTAATGAACATCTGCACATGTGCAGGAATGGAAGAACCATGGAAAGGTACCATTCCTTGGTATTTCTGTAGGATTGCTCAGTCCATCGACCGAGAGATTCTTCATTTGTTTCCCTCCCCTTGAGTTGGAAAACACCGAACAACTCACCAAACAAAAATAATGATCTTAATGGACCTTTGTTGACTGGTCAGTGAATGGATGCAACACAGATGTATCGACCTCATCAAGAGATGTGCGAGGAGAGAAACTGGGCAACTGATGGCCACTGATGTATTATGAGCACTGGATGTATAATCATATTTACAATTTCTCTACCTCTCTATCTATGTCCCTCCATCTGTCCTCTCTCTCCTGCTGCTGCACCCTCTCTATCTCTGCCTCTGACCCTCTCTCTCCCTCCCTCTCTCCCTCTCCCCCCCCCCTCTCCCCCCTCTCTCCCCCCTCTCTCCCCCCTCTCTCCCCCCTCTCTCCCCCCTCTCTCCCCCCTCTCTCCCCCTCTCTCCCCCCTCTCTCCCCCTCTCTCCCCCCTCTCTCCCCCCTCTCTCCCCCTCTCCCCCCTCTCTCCCCCTCTCCCTCTGCCCCCCTCTCTCTCTCCCCCCTCTCCCTCTCCCCCTCTCCCCCTCTCTCCGTTTTACTCTCTCTTTCACTCTCTCTCTTACTCTCCCTCTCACTCTCTCTGCCTCTCAGTGGTCTGGACAGTGCCTCGTGTTTCCAAGTGGTGTCACTGATGCGGTCACTAGCACAGGGCGGGAGGACCATTATCTGCACCATCCATCAGCCCAGCGCCAAGCTCTTTGAGATGTTTGACAAGGTATGATTTATGATCAACGCCTTTGGCTCTGATGTGGAAACACGGCTCTTATCTGTGAAATACTTTGTGTTATTTTTGTTATCTGATTTGATGTCAAGTGATATTGCACGGCCTTCTTCATCTAATGCCGTCAGTTCCTCTTTGTGTTCTTTCTCGCTCACGTACGTATCCAGCATCTACTAAAATGCATCACTTCTCTTCCACCAATCCTCATGGTTGACTTCCACGTTCTCACGCCCCCACCAAAGAGGTTTCTCTGCATCCAAAGAATCATATCAACATCATGGCACAGAAGGCACTGGGCCTGTACCCGCTGGAGGTTAGAAGGATGAGGGGGGACCTCATTGAAACTTTCCGAATAGTGGAAGGCCTGGATAGAGTGGATGTGGAGAGGATGGTTCTACTAGTGGGAGAGTCTAGGACCAGAGGTCATAGCCTCAGAATAAAAGGATGTACCTTTAGAAAGGAGGAGAAGGAATTTCTTTAGTCAGAGGGTGGTGAATCTGTGGAATTCATTGCCACAGATGGCTGTGGAGGCCAAGTCAGTGGACATTTTTAAGGTTAGTGCGGGTGTCAGGGGTTCTGGGAAGAAGGCAGGATAATGGGGTTGAGAGGGAAAGATAGATTAGTCATGGTTGAATGGTGGAGTAGACTTGATGGGCCAAATGGCCTTATTCTGCTCCTATGAACATGAGAACAAGACCATTCAGCCCATTAACTTTGTGTACTCTTCCAAGCAGTGAGTTCCAAACCCTCGGGAAGAAGGACGATTTCTCATCGCCCCTGTCATCCTACCAAATACTTTAAATCTATGCCTTGGTTTTTGACACCTCAGCTGAGAAAAATGTCCTTCTTCTTTCCTCTTCATAAGTTGCTCATTATTTGATACTTTCACATCTCACCTCAACCCTCTCTCTTCAATAGACAACAGTCAATAGGTGCAGGAGTAGGCCATTCGGCCCTTCGAGCCAGCACCGCCATTCATCATGTATTAACAGTCAAATAACATATTCCTGATTCTTCATATGGTAATTCTACAAATTAAAGCATCTATTGTGTTTCTGTATCTATTAAGCCCTTACCTCATTTTAGACCTCCAACATGTCATAATTTTTCTCTTACTATAAAGAGGAGGAATCTGTCCAATCTGTATATGGAAAACAAATCTGTCTGGGCCAAGCAGGCAAACTGATTGATAGTAGACACAAAATGCTGGATTAACTCACCAGGTCAGGCAGCATCTCTGGAGAAAATTAATGTGGTGTCTGTAGAAGGGTTCTGACCTGAAACGTCACCTATTCCTTTTCTCCAGAGATGCTGCCTGACCCGCTGAGTTACTCCAGCATTTTGTGTCTACCATCGGTATAAGCTAACATCTGTAGTTCCTTCCGACACATCCCAGGCAAACTGACTTGCCTATCTCTGAGACTGAGCACACTCGGAGATTTATAATTTAGCGGTGAGGCTTGTAATTCTTTAAATCTCCAAGTATTGTAGGCCTAAATTTGTAAATCGGCATCGAGGTTAGGTTCAGTAAATATCATTTGCTGTTGTGTGATGCTGTTTTCATCTTAAGATGATAGTTTCAGAATGTATTTTCTCAGTTCCCTTGGCCCCTTACTTAGACAATAGACAATAGACAATAGGTGCAGGAGTAGGCCGTTCGGCCCTACTTCCTGGAATTACACTGGGTATGCTTCCTGTGCAAATCCGGATGATAATTGCACTCTGCCATTTTAGCTGCAGGTTGCCTCCCTGCCTGTCCTTGTTTGTTACCTGTCTATATGTGTTTTCCGATAGGTTTTCCCACAGCAGCAGATGGTTCACAGCCACTCCAACATAACGCAGATGCACTGGCCACTCACTGTAGACTTGGTCGAGTTCAGCTGGTCCATTACAAACCAGCATTCAAACCTGGCATCATCCTTTATACAAGGCATTGTATTGGTCCGGTGAGCTATTGAGGGAGCACATTTAATACAAACATGTATTAAGACTGAAGAAGGGTCTCGGCCTGAAACGTCACCCATTCCTTCTCTCCTGAGATGTTGCCTGACCTGCTGAGTTACTCCAGCATTTTGTGAAATAAATACCTTCGATTTAATACAAACATAATTCTTTCATTTATATAATGAAGGGAATACATTCCATCCATTTTTTAGATAGGCCCATAGAAGTGCAAGCAATAGAGGGCTATGGATCATGTACAGGCAGATGAGATCAGTTTAATTTGCATCATGTTTGGTGCAGATATGGTGGTTCCTGTACTGTACTGTCCTATGCTCTAAGGTACCAGAATGTTCATGTTGCCAGATTATCTGTTCACAATTCCACTGCGGTATTGTGAGATTTTGAAATCAGTTTTAACAATCTGGAAGTAAATAAGCTGGAATCGTTTCTGTGACTATGCAGCTATTAAGATGTCCTGAAACACAACAGGTTCACTGGCTTCTATTAGGAAAGGAAATCCCACCCAATCTGTCATATATGTGACTCCCTTTGCTCTGAAATGACCTTCAACAACTGCAAGGATTCAGGGGCAATGAAGACCCACCTCGATATCAATCCTCAAGGGCGGCACGGTGGCGCAACGGTAGAGTTGCTGCTTTACAGCGAATGCAGCGCCGGAGACTCAGGTTCGATCCTGACTACGGGTGCTGTACTGTAAGGAGTTTGTACGTTCTCCCCGTGACCTGCGTGGGTTTTCTCCGAGATCTTCGGTTTCCTCCCACACTCCAAAGACGTACAGGTATGTAGGTTAATTGACTGGGTAAATGTAAAAATTGTCCCTAGTGTGTGTAGAATAGTGTTAATGTGCGGGGATCGCTGGGCGGCGCGGACTTGGTGGGCCGAAAAGGCCTGTTTCCACGCTGTATCTGAAATATGAAAATATGAACCCACAAATGAATCAGGTAAGGGAGTCCTGCTGAGGTAATTACCTCAATCAAAACTCTTGAGCAAAAATGAATTAAACAAACGAACAAGCAACAAAATATTGAGCTCCCTGCCGTGAAGCCGGAAAAAAACATTGGAGCAACTCAGCGAGTCAGGCAGCATCTCTGGAGCACATGGATAGGTGCCAGTTCTTGGAGCAGTCCCATGAGACTTATGTTCCCTCTCGTTTCCCTGAATGTGTAGCCTGATAAATGTTCAACACAGATTCAAAAGCGTCCTATTCACCATTTAGGCAAGAACAGCAAATGTTCAAGGAGAAAGTATTTGATTTAGCATCGATCAACATCAAAGTGGCCACAGTTTCCTTCTCACATACGTTTCCAGCTCGCAGGGCCTGAAGTTGGTGGCAAACCACTCGAAGTTTGATTCAGAGAGTCGATTCTGGGAGAGATGGGTGCAGGGTGCTATCATAGGGCCTGTGGTTTCCATTGGGCCTGTGGTCACCTCCACACAGCAACTGGTGTAGGTTCACTCTTTTAAACCCATCCCTGAGCTGATATCCGGTGGTGAAGTCGATGTACTTTGGGCTTGTTCCAGCTATTATCGTTCCTCCCCCACTGTTTTTATTTGTGACTCACAGGAAGGCCATACAGTACTGGTTGCTGTATTATCAAAGGATACAGAGGGTATAGGTGGTATTTCATGTTTTCCTGAAGACGTGGATGGAGGCCATTTGGCCCTTCAAGTCTATACTGGCTCCTAGAGCAATCTCATCCCATTCCCCCTCTTATTTCCATGTAAGCTTTTCTCTCTCACTTCAAGCATCAGAGGGTACAGATCTATGGCGTTGACTGCCACCTTCTGTTGCATGTTGACATTGCAGGTTTTCTCCTTGTGTTAAAATATTTTGCTTTCAAAATTACAGTCGCTCGCAAACCAAAGAACGAAAGCACAGGAACCCACAATGTCTGTGGTGACCACGATGCCAATCTGACTCATTCCATTTGCCCACACTTGCTCTATATTCTTTTATTTCCTGCCTGTTCACGCATCTTCCTAAATGCCTCTTAAATGTTGCAATGGTATGTGCTTCCGCCACCCCTGGTAGCTCATTCCAGGCATCCAACACTCTATGCTTTTAAAAAAAATAATCCTGCCTTGCAAACCTCCTTTAGAGCTGCTGCCTCACAGTGCCAAAGACCCGGGTTCAATCCTGACGACGGATGCTGTCTGTGTGGAGTTTGTATGTTTTCCCTGAGACCGCGTGGGTTTTCTCCAGGTGATCCGGTTTCCTCCCACATTCCAAAGATGTGCGGGTTTGTAGGTTAATTGGGCCTCCGTAAATTGTCCCTAGTGTGTGGGATGTGAAAGTGGGATAACGTAGAACAAATGTAAGGATGATCGTTGGTCGGCACGAGCAATTAGAATAGTGATCGCAACGCTCGCCTCAAGCCACTCTGGGTGGTTCAGTGCAGGCCCCATGATTGAGGGGCGCATTGACAATGATGAGTTGACTTTGCTCCTTCTATTTTTTGCGTGTTAGCCAGTGTTATTCATCGGCCTGGACTATGAGGAAAGAACATTGAAGTGATGCATGATTTTGGAGACAAGACAGGATACTGCCAGCAGTGGAGGAGTACTTGAAAATGGAGGGAAACATGTCAACATTTGACCAAAATATCGGCATTGAACAACTGCCCCGGGAGCACAGCTGGGGCCGAAGCATCAATAAGATTCTCCAGTCTTCAACTGCGAAGACTGTGGATCCAACAGAGCAGAAAATCGAGAAGCGATTACAAGCTTGCATGAAGGATGGGTCGGTCAATATTACAGCGCACCATCAGTACTGCAGCGGGCTGTCCTCACAGCTTTGAGCTCAATGCTGAACTGGGATTTGAACCCACACCTCTCGTTAGTCAGAGGAGGGAATAAACCCAACTGAGCAGGCGCATGAGAAAGAAAATTGGAAAATGTATTAATGTAAGGAGGATTTAAAGTCAACTCCGCTGGTGGGTCCAGTGTCATGTTTAGGCCTGAGTATGTGGCTATGGAATATTAATTCCCCTGAAGGGTGTTGGTACACAACATTCACATAGTTTCATGCTCGCTATGAGTATCAAGGGCATTTTACTCCAGTTTGACTTAACTGATTGAATTTAATTCCATCAACTTCCATCATGGTCTAGACCCCTGGCTGTTAGTTTGGTGATATAATCTCCGTACCGTTTCATTACTCTACCCTTGTTACAGCATCAGCAACTGCAACTCCATCAACGTCGCCTTCTCCCGAACATGTTGTTATGTTATCTATTGAAACATTCAGTGATCTAGGGAAATGGCTTAACAGTACAAAATATAAGCAATATTATTCTGTTTCTGTTTACAAAGCGGCTATGCTTGAAGATGAATAGCATTTAACCGTGCGGGGTTTAATCAGAGTCTCGTTCCTCTCCTCACAGCTCTTCATTGTGAGCCAAGGGCAGTGCATCTACAAGGGGACTGTTCCCAACCTCATCCCCTTCCTTAAAGGACTGGGCCTGCATTGTCCGACTTATCACAACCCAGCGGACTTCAGTAAGTAAGAAAAGCACTGTCTTATTGACAAGTTTCAACAAAAACGTTGGTGGTTCTGATCGTAGGGCTCCTACATGTATATCCGGTCTGTATTGAGTTGTCTGATTTTGACAGTGCTAGCTGGGATGTGGCCTTTAGTACAGGGCGGCACGGTAGAGTTTCTGCCTTACAGCACCAGAGACCCCGGTTCCATCCTGATTACGGGTGCTTGTCTGTGCGGAGTTTGTACGTTCTCCCCGTGCCCTGCGTAGGTTTTCTCCGGTGTCTTCGGTTTCCTCCCACACTTCAAAGACATACAGGTTGGTAGATTGGTAAATTGTCCTGAGTGTGTGTAGGGTAGCATTTGTGCGCGGGGCTCGCTGAACCGCACGGACTCAGTGGGCCAAAGGGCCTGTTTCCGCACTGTATCTCTAAAACTAAAAACTAAATTGGCCTGTGAGGAAATAGCTAGGGCTAGGGCCACCCCACCCCAGGTCTGTCCCAGGTACATCTTCCTCTGTGTGAATGTCTGGTAGATTAGATTTGATTCAAAGGGTGTCACTGGCATCACGGTGGCATAGCTGATAGTGCAGTCACCTGGCTTCAGTCTTGATCTCTGCAATCATGTGGAGATTGCACTTTACCCTCAAGACTGCATGGACCTCCCCTACGTATTCTGTTTACCACCAGAATCCCAAGGACAAGCTGGTTGGCAGTATAATTGGCTACTGTATATTGCCTCAAATGTATAGGTGAGTGGTAAAATCCTAGAAGAGTTGATGGGAATGTGGGGAGGATAAAATGAGATGAGTGTAAATGGGTGAATAATAGTCCGTGTGGACTCGTTGCGGTCTGTTGTAGAGCCTGTTTACACGTTACATGGCACTTCATCACCAGAGGTCATAGGTGTGTGGTGTCTTGTCTGGAACTCCAGATTCAGGGCGGGACACTTTGGAACAGATGTAGAAGAGGCCATATTGCCAACATGGAAAGCAGTACACTAGGTTGGACCACATGTGTGTGTGAATCACTGCTTGACCTGGAATGAGTGAGTAGATCCCACCATGGTCTTGCTTCACGGTTTAGGCACAAAATGCTGGAGTAACTCAGCGGGTCAGGCAGCATCTCTGGAGAAAAGGAACATGTGACGTTTTGGGTTGAGACCCTTCTTCAGACCGTCTGAAGGTGGGTCTCGACCCAAAATGTCACCTATTCCTTTGCTCCGGAGATGCTGCCTGACCCGCTGAGTCACTCCAGCATTTGGTGTGCATCTCTGGTGTAAACCAGCATCTGCAGTTCCTTCCTGCACAATTTATCTCACCTCTCTGCTTGTTTTCTTTCTAAACTCTGTGATGGGGAGCAGCTTCAATTGAATCTGCCGGAATGTCCCTCCGACCCCTCCTGTTGTTAGTGTTTCACATCCAGGCTTTTCATTCTGACTGTGACGACTGCTCTTTGTTTCTTTGCCTAGTCATTGAGGTGGCTTCAGGTGAATATGGAGATTTGAACCCTCTGCTCTTCAAAGCCGTCCAGGATGGAATGTGCAGCATGGCGGAAAAGAAGAGCGCGACTAATGGCAGTGATTCAACGAGCTGGAAGAGCACGAGCCTCACGGTAAGAACCAGCTGGAATCAGATTGTGCCTCAAGGAACACGTGACGCCATTCACAGTTGGTCTCAGTCTGGAGAACTGCAGCGGCAGAGTTGCTGCCTTTCAGCGCCAGAGTCCCCGGTTCGATCCTGATTGCAGGTGCAGACTGTACACAGTTAAGTTCTCCCTGTGACTGTGTGGGTTTTCTCCAGGTGCTCTGGTTTCTTCCCACACTCCCATGACATACAGGTTTATAGTTCAATTGGCTTATGTAAATTGTAAATTGTCCCTGGTGTACAGCTAGTGCTAGTGTAAGGGTAATCTCTGGTTAGCATGGACTCAGGTGGGCCAATGGCCTGTTTCCACGCTGTACCTATAAAGTCGAAAGAATCTGTTCTATTTCTCTACAATGGCACAGTGTGGCTAGGCTATGACCAGAAGCGGGCTGTTCACATCGCTCTGATTCTCTGTCTCTCCCTATACAGGACTCTGGCCCAATTGAGAGCCGCACTTTTGCCATCAGCTCCTTCGCTCAGTTTTGCATCCTCTTCCGGAGAACCTTTGTTTCCATATTGAGGGACTCGGTAAGTTAGCAGCTGTTGTCATTCTGTCATGTGATATAAGATGCCTTTCCGCTGGACCTCCAGGCCTGTCCATCCACTGAATGGCCGGCAGGTTGGGTTGGCAGGTGGAGGAATGAAATGCTTCATGCTTAACTGGGCTGGTCAACGTGCTGGCTTCCATACTATGGGAGTCTGGCCACAATCACTGTGTGTGTGTGTGTGTGTGTGTGTGTGTGTGTACATGTGTGTGTACATGTGTGTGTTTGTCTGTGTGTGTGTGTGTGTGTGTGTGCCTACATGCGTGTGTTTGTGTGTGCATGCGAGCTTGCGTCCGTGTGTGTATGTGCTAGCATGCACGCATGTGTGTGTGTGTGTGTGTGTGCCTACATGCGTGTGTTTGTGTGTGCATGCGAGCTTGCGTCCGTGTGTGTATGTGCTAGCATGCACGCATGTGTGTGTGTGTGTGTGTGTGTGTGTACGCACTGTGCTGCATGTGCAAGTGTGTGGCATCACACACATGAACATTTGAAGCATCTCAGTCCTTGGCTGGAATTCTGACAGTGTCCTCGTTGCCTTGCCCACTGTAGGTTCTGACCCATCTGCGGTTCATGTCCCACATCTGCATTGGAGTCCTGATTGGTCTGTTGTACCTCAACATCGGCAATGAGGCAGAGAAAGTGTTTAACAACACGGGATGCCTCTTCTTCTCCATGCTCTTCCTGATGTTTGCTGCCCTGATGCCAACTGTACTGACCTGTAAGCAAAGTTCCTGTCCTCAGATCATAACTGGTTGGATAACTTTGGGATTTGTGCTTGTTTCTCCTGGGCGGAGAGGTGCTAAGATTAAATATTGACTGATTAAGTACAAGGGAAGAAATTCATACATTTATATGGAGATTATTATCACCACCTTGGGACATGCCAAAGTTTATAGATAACGATGATGTTGGACACATTTCATCTAACTCATGCAAGACTTTACAAATAGGAGCACATTACTATCCAGATTAATTGAGTTTTTGTTTAGTGATGCTGAATTAGGGTCAAATATTGCCCAGGGCACTGAGCCTCTTCAAAATAATTTCTAAGAAACTTTCCCATGTGTGTGAAGGTAGATACAGCTAACCACGGTCCTCGTACAGATCACCTGGCAGTCTCGATTATCTACCCCATTCCCTGGAGACAGATTTAATAATAATAATAATAATACATTACATTTATATAGCGCTTTTCATATACTCAAAGACGCTTTACAGGGATTTAGAGAACATAGGGAAGTGAATAAATAGATAAATAAGTAAACGAACAGAGAAAGGAGACAGAGGGTGGGGTGACCTTCAGTGGTTGAAGGCAGTACTGAATAGGTGAGACTTCAGTGATGTTTTGAATGTGGTGAGTGTGGAGGAGTCTCTGACGGTTTGAGGTAGTGAGTTCCATAGGGTGGGAGCAGCGATGGAGAAAGCCCTGTCCCCCCAGGATCTGAGTTTGCAGCTACAACAACATTACACGGCCAATGCTAAATGGCAGGTCAATAATTTTACTGAAAATGGTCCGTACATTGGTCAACTTTGATCATCGATGAAAATAACCCATTCTCCATAGTCCAAATACAGGATTAAAAAAACACATCTGTTTAGACCAAGTTCCATGAGTCTTTCATACCCATTATTCTCCAGTAAAGCAAGGGCAAATATTTTTTTTGTAGTTAGATGGGGCATAATAATAATAATAATAATACATTTATTTTATATAGCGCTTTTCAAGATACTCAAAGACGCTTTACAAAGCAAACAAGGCATAAAAACAAACAAACTGACGGAGAAGCGGCGAACAAAGAGCGCCAGCGTCCTCTCACGTCAGGGTCCGGCAGTAAACAATAGAGAACACAAGACACACAATTACAATTTAACACAAACAACCATCACAGTGATTGCTCCAGGCACACCCTCACTGTGATGGAAGGCAAAGAAAAGTCTTATCTCCTCCTCATTCTTCTCCCGTGGTCAGGCAGTCAAATTGCTGCCTCGAGGCGATCGAGGCTCCCGACTTTTGAAGCCCCCGCCGGGCGATGGAAGGCCCCAGGGCCGAGCCGAGCAGGCCGATGAAGGTTCTAAGCCCCCTCCGGGCGATGGAAAGTGCCGCGGCCCGAGCCGAGCAGGGCGATGAAGGTCCTGCGAGCGGGTCGATCGAACCTTGCGCTTTGGGGCGGTCGAAGCTGCTGCGGTTGGAGCTCCCGAAAGCCGGTCACCAGCCAGGGACCTGCAAGCTCCCGATGTTGCGGTCTACAGGGCCCACGGCTGAAGCCTCCGAGATGGTAAGTCCAGGCCCTGCGACCGGAGTCTTCAAGGTCGATCCCAGCTGGAGGCCGCCGACTCCATTGTGTTAGGCCGTAGCGCGAACGGAGAGACGACACAGTAAAGGTCGCATCTCCGATGAGGAGGAGATTAGAAAAAAAGGTTCCCACCACCCCCCACATATACAGAGCTAAAAATAAATCAAAACATACATTTAAACGATAACAATAGACAAAGACAAAAAAAGACAGAGAGACTGCCGGTGAGCCGCAGCTGCAGGGTACCTCAGAGGGCATGGTAGCCTAATGGCGACCTTCCTAGACCTGTGTCTTGGCAACGTGCTTGAATCCCACCAGAGAGCTATGGAATTAATATGTGGTCAATTAAATAAATCATAAATTGAAAAAAATAGTGGCCATCACAAATGAAAGCCATGAACCTGTCAGATTATGGTACGGTCACTTCATTGATGTTCTTCAGGAAATAACTTTGCTATACTTGCCTGTCTCGCCCTTGTGTGACACCATACCTGCTGTTGTGGTTAATGTTTGCTGCCCTCTGAAACAACCCAGTTGGATCAAACTACTTTCTATCGCACAAAGCAAATTAAGCAAGACATACTGTTCACCATCAACTTAGATTCTGATAGGTACTAAATTAGGGATGTAGTCAATCTTAGTGAAGCCCTCATCTTGTGAATGAATAGATAATAATAACTATTAATTAAGATCTGTGCAGAAGTAAATCTTTATCTTTATTTATTTTCTCCTCATTTCAGTTCCTCTTGAGATGGCTGTTTTCTTGAGGGAGCATCTCAACTACTGGTACAGTCTCAAGGCCTACTACCTGGCAAAGACCATGGCAGATGTCCCTTTCCAGGTATGTACTGCTTCAACATCTATCAGCCTCTGCCGTTAAATAAATATTATGTTAAAACTGTTTAGCAGTGGTGAGGAACATGGGGATAGAGGAAGGCCATTCAGTCTTGAACTTGAGATAGTTCAAGATCAGGATCATTGTAGTTGATCCCAATCAAAATTGCATCCACATTCTTTGCTTAGATTTCCTTTTTGTGATTAATTCAGCATTTGGGTGAAGCCATTGTTGGGGACGGGGCCTTTACACATTATGAAGTTTAAAGTCACATTGGATCAATACGGTGGCGCAGCGGTAGAGTTGCTGCCTTACAGCGCCAGAGACCCAGGTTCGCAACAGACTACCGGCTCTGTCTGTACGGAGTTTGTCCGTTCTCCCTGTGACCGCGTGGGTTTTCTCCGGGAGCTCGGGTTTTCCATCCACATTCCAAAGACGCACAGGTTTGTAGGTTAATTGGCTTCAGTAAAAAGTTGTAAATTGTCCCTAGTGTGTGGTGTGTGCTAGTGTAAAGATGATCGTTGGTCGGTGTGGACACAGTGGGCTGTATCTCTAAACTCTAAGCTCTATACTCCATGATTTGTGCAAAAACCCATCTTTTGCACGTGTTTTATTTCACAAAAAGCTCATGCAAATGATGGTGACATTTTAAAGTGTGCTGAATGCAAGTTGCATTTAAGATTCCCAATATTTTGTGCAGGTGAGGCTGATGTTGGCCAAATGGCACCGAATGGCAATGCAATCAAACCCCTGACACAGAAACAGGCCCCTAATTGGGGCCACAAGCCTGGAGTTGTGGGCAAGCCCATAGTCTTGGCTTGCGGGCAAGGCCACAGGTCAGCGATGTTGAAGGCCAGGCACAATCCCACTCCTGGTTTCCCATTTACCTGGTGTTGATGATGATAAATCGCTCATAAGTTCTAGGAACAAAATTAAGGCATTCGGAACCATCAAGTCTACTCCACCATTCAATCATGGCTGATCTATCTTTCCCTCTCAAACGCATTCTCCTAGATTCTCCCCATAACCCATGACACCCTTACCAATCAAGAATCTGTCCAAATCTGTTGCCTGGGTGGTTGGGGTGACCCTGACTGAAGCCTTTGCTCTGTACTAAAAGGTCTACTCTTGAAGGTATACAAGCGTTTTCTGTGCTACGAATAAAGCTGAGTGATTTTAATTTATTCACAAAATGCTGGAGTAACTCAGCAGGTCAGGCAGCATCTCGGGAGAGAAGGAATGGGTGACGTTTCGGGTCGAGACCCTTCTTCAGACTTGAGTGACTTTAATGTTCTCAGCAGGAGCTGGAGCATGGAATTACCTGGGCAGTGGTCAGCAGGCCACAAACTCCCACGGGTGGCGCCACCACACTGGCTGCCTCGCCAGCAGTCTGTCTGCCCTTTCTACTGTTTCATTATTTTAAGTATTATTGTAAGTATTATTTTAAGGTGCTGCTGAGCCGGATGGTCACATCGCACAGTGAACCGGCACAGATCTACTTGCACTTTATTCTGTTTTAAAACTGTTCTAATATGTTTCATTGGGTTGTTTAAATTAATACTGACTAGCTAATTAATAGACAATAGACAATAGGTGCAGGAGGAGGCCATTCAGCCCTTCGAGTACCCCGTCCCTGCCTTCTCCCCATACCCCCTGACTCCGCTATCCTTAAGAGCTCTATCCAGCTCTCTCTTGAATGCATTCAGAGAATTTATTGCATCGTATGGGAGGCGCATTCCCAATCTCGTTGTATCCCTGTTCAATGACAATAAAGATATATTGTATTGTATTGTATGTGTTAAAAGTATGTTTTGGTGTTTCTTGGTTTGTTTTATGTGGGAGGGTGGTGGATGGGGAGGAATTGGGGGAAACTTTTTTTCCAATCTCGTACCTCGACGGAGATGCGATTTTTCTCCGTGTCGTATCTCCATCCCCTCTGCGGCCTAACATCAAGTTGTTGGCGGCCTTTGCTGGAGACCGGCCCGGTGCTTCAGGCCGCGGGCACGGACTGACCATCGATCCTTTGCCGAGGATCGTCTGTGACAGTAAATTGGTACACGTAACAATAAATTGAATCTTGAATCTTGGACAATCCCACTGAACTGGCCTCCCTGCTGCAGGTGCTCTGCCCGATCGTCTACTGCAGCATCGTGTACTGGATGACTGCTCAACCACCCGAGGTGTCACGCTTCCTCTTGTTTGCTGCACTTGCCACGGCCACGGCGTTGGTGGCCCAGTCACTCGGACTCCTGATCGGCGCTGCGTCCACATCCTTACAGGTAACACCGTGCACGGGAGCAGCGGGCCGCCCCAGCTCACCCGGCGATCGCTGCCAGGGGCAATTAAAGTGAGAGGAACAAAGTTTAAAGCAGATGAGCGGGGGCGTTTTTTTAAACGCAGAGGGTGGTGAGAGTCCCAGATGCACTGCCAGGAGGAAGGTGGATGGTGCAGATACAATAGTGGCGTTTAAGAGACCTTTGGACAGGCACTTGGAGGGATGTGGATTATGTGCAGGCAACTAAGAGTTGGTCTTGGCATCATGTTCAGCATAGACATTGAGGGCTGAAGGGCCTGTTCTTGTGCTGCACTGTTCTGTTCTATCATTTGTGATAGAACATACGATGCTGGAGAAGGCCATTCGGGCCATCCTGCCTGTGCTGGTCACCATTATAGTGCTTCAAAAGTGGGGGATGAATTGTAGATGGGGCTTGATTTTCCCATTGCCAGGAAGGAGTCCGTCCACTGACAAGCAGCAATTGCTGAAGGATTGACCCAAAGTAGGTGTCGGTTTATCAACAATGAGATGCGATCCACACACCTCAACATCCAGGCCATTGTGTCTGTGTGTGGCAGGTGACGGAGATTTAATATAGTCACGAGTCATTTCAGGATCCAACCTAGGAGTTGTCCTTCATGAGATGAGTGTCTAAGATGGCGAAATGGAGTAGGAAAGAGGACGTCCCAAGCCGATAGTGTTTCAGACATGGGTTTCCTCAAACAAGACTGTTGGATCTCTTTGAAACCCTTTTGGGTTTTGGATATTTGTATGGATATGCAAGGAATGGAAGGATATGGACCACATGTGGGCAGAACAGACCACGTTCAGCACACACTTTGTGGGCCATAGGAACAGTTACCTCGTAGTGGTGTTTTATGAATCCTACATTTAGCAACACTGCCCACTATTTCTCCATGATCTGTATATCTTACCCCTTCACTTATTTATCATATTAAACCATTATTAAATCTGTTCCCAAGCCTGACCTCACCCTACCACATATATGTCCTTTACCCTACCCATCTCAACTCCCCCCCCCCCCCCCCCCACCCAGCTTGATACTAACCTTTATCCCATTCTCAGTAATGAGGAAGGATTCTGAACCTGAATCATTCACTGTTTATTTCCCCAGATGCTGTCCGAACCTACTGAATGTGTTTCCAGTATATTTTATGTTTTTAGGATACAGAAAAACACAGCACAAGGAACAGCCCTTTCGGCCCATAATGTCTGTGCCGAACACGATGCCACGATGAACCAACGTCACCTGCCTGCATGTGATCCTTATCCCTCCATTACCTGCAGAGTCCTGAATTCCCTTTACTCCAGAATCCTGTTGGAAACTGGATGTCTCAACGCACGTGTGGGAAAGAGCAGCAGGTGCTGGTTTAAACCAAGAGAGACCCAAAATGCCAGAGTAACTCAGCGGGACAGGCAGCATCTCTGGAGAGAAGGAATGGGTGACGTTTTGGGTCGAGCTCCTTCTTCAGAAGAAAAGTCACCCAATCCTTCTCTCCAGAGATGCTGCCTGTCCCGCTGAGTTACTGAGTTACTCCGGCACTTTGTGTCTAACGTCTGTCTCAACACATTGTGTGTGCCAACCAACTAATCAAATCCCAATTCCAAAATATTAGAAATATTGCATGAAAAATAAATCTATTTTGATGAGAAATTAATATTTGCCAACCTTTGTATGTATTGTGTGTGATTTTGTTTGAACTTTCTCTCCACCCAGGTTGCCACATTTGTGGGCCCAGTCACAGCCATCCCAGTGCTTCTGTTCTCCGGCTTCTTTGTTAGCTTCGACACCATCCCCACATACCTGCAGTGGAGTTCCTACGTATCTTACGTCAGGTACATGTTTCTCTTATTAGCACTTCCTGGACTTCAGTTTAGTTCACTTTATCTTTGTCACATGTACCGAGGGTATTGTAAGAAAATAACTGCAGATGCTGGTACAAATCGGAGGTATTTATTTCACAAAATGCTGGAGTAACTCAGCAGGTCAGGCAGCATCTCAGGAGAGAAGGAATGGGTGACTCTAGAAGGAGGTGGCTCTAGAAATAGTGGAAGCATTGGAGATCATTTTTCAATGTTCTATAGATTCAGGATCAGTTCCTGTGGATTGGAGGATAGCAAATGTTATCCCACTTTTTAAGAAAGGAGGGAGAGAGAAAACGGGTAATTATAGACCAGTTAGTCTGACATCAGTGGTGGGGAAGATGCTGGAGTCAATTATAAAAGACGAAATTGCTGAGCATTTGGATAGCAGTAACAGGATCATTCCGAGTCAGCATGGATTTACGAAGGGGAAATCATGCTTGACAAATCTACTGGAATTTTTTGAGGATGTAACTAGGAAAATTGACAGGGGAGAGTCAGTGGATGTGGTGTACCTCGACTTCCAGAAAGCCTTCGACAAGGTCCCACATAGGAGATTAGTGGGCAAAATTAGAGCACATGGTATTGGGGGTAGGGTACTGACATGGATAGAAAATTGGTTGACAGACAGAAAGCAAAGAGTGGGGATAAATGGGTCCCTTTCGGAATGGCAGGCAGTGACCAGTGGGGTACCGCAAGGTTTGGTGCTGGGACCCCAGCTATTTACGATATACATTAATGACTTAGATGAAGGGATTAAAAGTACCATTAGCAAATTTGCAGATGATACTAAGCTGGGGGGTAGTGTGAATTGTGAGGAAGATGCAATAAGGCTGCAGGGTGACTTGGACAGGTTGTGTGAGTGGGCGGATACATGGCAGATGCAGTTTAATGTAGATAAGTGTGAGGTTATTCACTTTGGAAGTAAGAATAGAAAGGCAGATTATTATCTGAATGGTGTCAAGTTAGGAAGAGGGGATGTTCAACGAGATCTGGGTGTCCTAGTGCATCAGTCACTGAAAGGAAGCATGCAGGTACAGCAGGCAGTGAAGAAAGCAAATGGAATGTTGGCCTTCATAACAAGAGGAGTTGAGTATAGGAGCAAAGAGGTCCTTCTACAGTTGTACCGGGCCCTGGTGAGACCGCACCTGGAGTACTGTGTGCAGTTTTGGTCTCCAAATTTGAGGAAGGATATTCTTGCTATTGAGGGCGTGCAGCGTAGGTTCACTAGGTTAATTCCCGGAATGGCGGGACTGTCGTATGTTGAAAGGCTGGAGCACTTAGGCTTGTATACACTGGAATTTAGAAGGATGAGGGCGGATCTTATTGAAACATATAAGATAATTAGGGGATTGGACACATTAGAGGCAGGAAACATGTTCCCAATGTTGGGGGAGTCCAGAACAAGAGGCCACAGTTTAAGAATAAGGGGTAGGCCATTTAGAACGGAGATGAGGAAGAACTTTTTCAGTCAGAGAGTGGTGAAGGTATGGAATTCTCTGCCTCAGAAGGCAGTGGAGGCCAGTTCGTTGGATGCTTTCAAGAGAGAGCTGGATAGAGCTCTTAAGGATAGCGAAGTGAGGGGGTATGGGGAGAAGGCAGGAACGGGGTACTGATTGAGAGTGATCAGCCATGATCGCATTGAATGGCGGTGCTGGCTCGAAGGGCTGAATGGCCTACTCCTGCACCTATCGTCTATTGTCTATTGTCTATTGTCTATTGTTTCGGGTTGAGACCCTTCTTCAGACTGATGTCAGGTGGGCGGGACAAAGGAAGGATATAGGTGGAGACAGGAAGATAGAGGGAGAACTGGGAAGGGGGAGGGAAGAGAGGGACAGAGGAACTATCTAAAGTTGGAGAAGTCAATGTTCATACCGCTGGGCTGCAAGCTACCGAGGGTATAGTTAAAAACTATTTTGTTGCCTGCTACCCCAGTCGGCGAAAAGACGATACTTGAATTACAATTAAGCCATCCACAGAGTATAGATACAGGATAAAGGGTATAACATTTAGTGCAAGGTAAATTCCGATAAAGTTGGACTTTAGTTTAGAGATAGTGTGGAAATGGGGCCCTTCAGCCCACTGAGTCCGTGCTGACCAATGATCACCCTTACCCTCGTTCTATGTTATCCCAGTTTCGCATCCTACAAACCAGGAGCAATTTACAGAAGCCAATTAACCTACATACCTGCAGGTTTTTGGAATATGGGAGGAAACCGGATCACCCAGTGTGGTCATGGGGCGAGCGTACAAACTCCATACAGACAGCACCGGTAGTCAGGATCGAAGTCAGGTCTCTGGCATCGTAAGGCAGCCACTCCGTCACTGTGCCGTCCTTTCTGCCTACTGCAACTCCCTAGCCCAAACTTTCCCTGCTCAACTTCCAAGCCTCGTTCCTGCTGCCTTGACACTGAAACAGTGCCAGCTGGTTTCCAGGTCGGGTGCATGTTTCCAGAGAGGTTGTGGGTCTGAGTCACAAAGGGTGAACACGGGTAATGGACAGTCAAGACCTTCTGGAGATCCTGGGGCCAAGAAAGCCATTCCATAGATATGAATACTGAACAGTAAGTATACACATCTTGTGAGGGCATGTATACACCTCTCAGGTTTCACCAGAAGTACTGTAATGGCTTAAGAAGGTGGCTCACTGCCACCTTTTCAAGGGCAATTAAGGATAGGCATTAAATGCAGGCATTGTCAGAAGGCCCAGATCCTGAAAATTTTACAACAGCCTTTTCCAACATTCTTTACCCAATCCTGTTGGTTTATCCTTTGCCGTAAATCTTTCTCTTGTGTATTGGCATCGATATGATACAAATATATAAGGTTAACATGGCATATATAGCCATAATTTTAGTTTAGTTTAGTTTCGAAATACAGCATGGAAACAGGCCCTTCGGCCCACCAAATCCGCACTGACCAGTGATCCCCGCACACGAGCACTATCCTACACATTAAGGACAATTTACAATCTTTACCAAAGCCAATTTAACCTACAAACCTGTATGTCTTTGGAGTGTGGGAGGAAAAGGGAGCACCTGGGGAAACCCCACGCAAGTCACAGGGAGAACGTACAAACTCCGTGCAGACGGCACCTGCAATCAGGATCGAACCTGGGGCTCTGGTGCTGTAAGGCAGCAACTCTACCGCTGCACCACCCTTGATGGAATTCTATTGATGGAATGTAGGTGCATCTCTTGGGATAATATTGAGTTTAAAGCATTCTTTGTGGATAATGGAGAATTCTAAGTCTAATATGGGCAACAAAGCCCTTCAGAACACAACTCATTCTGAAAGAGTTACAATTCCATTTGTTTGTTCTCTCACCCGGTGAAACAGATACGGCTTTGAGGGTGTCATCTTGTCAATATATGGAATGGACAGAAAAAACCTGACCTGCAATACTGAGTTCTGTCCTTATAAGGAACCAAAGAAAATTCTGCAAGAGTTGGATGTGCAAGACGCAAAGCTTTACTTGGACTTCATAGTCCTGGGTATATTTTTTCTTGTTTTGCGTTTGATGGCTTACCTTGTCCTGCGTTACAAAGTCAAATCTGAAAGGTAGAAAGGGAATCGCAAACAACTGGATATTTTGCGGCATCCAGTCTGTGAACTGGACCTATTCTCATGTGGTTCAGAATAGCTGAAGTCTACATCAAGATTGGCAACAGCTGTGCTGCGTAGCCCGAACTGTAATCTTTAAAAACAAAATCATCAAACATCAACATGGCTTTTGACGGGCCTTCTGGTTGTCAGATTTTTATTTTTGCCTGTCTAGTTTTGCTTTTGGATTTTGATTAATTCTCGCCCCACGTGTAAGATGGCTTGTGAAGGAAACAACTTGTTTAATGAAGCAACTCAGCTTTGGCCTTCTGTACGATGACAATGTCAGATTGGTGCCCCAACAAAGTGTTGAAAAAGCCCCACTTGTGAACCGATAGGTAGATCTTCGTGTCTGCTTTTATTGTAAAAAATGCAAAACAGAACTTTAATTTTGGAACCAGACTGTTAATAAGCACAGTTTTTGTAGAATATAATGTACGCTTTTATCTGTCACCTTGAGCATGTCCACTAGTAGCACGTTTTGTCAAATTATAGCAACTGTAAGTTTAAATACGGAAGCAAGGCATTATAAACTAGGCTTTAAATATTATAATTCAGGCATTGTGGAAAGTCTGTAACTTTTTTGACAGTTCAAAAATATATTTAAAAAGATACAGTCTTGAAAGTGTAAAACATTTTAAAAAAAAGGTAGTGTTAGTAATTTTAACCGAATTTTGTATTAGTATTATGGTTTTTATTTATTTTTTGGTATCTAGAGATTTAGTTCCTCAGTTATTAAATGTCTTTCTTCTCCCCCACACCACAGCATCTTAACAGGATACTTCTATTTTAGAAACGTTTTAACTGAAAGAAACTCCCACTTTGTAGCTATGCTGCAATGCATCCAGATGTTTAAATGAATTGCAGTGCTTATCATTTTGAATTGCTCCATTTGCCTCCGACATTTAATGCTACTATAATCCCAGAGTGCAAGGGACACTAATCATCTCATTGTGACACATGGGCCCAGAAAGCTTACAGTTCGATCAACTTCCAGTAATTATAATGTGATGTCTCCATGAAGCATGAAAGGACTCCTGGCAATGTCCTTACACTGTACAATAGACAATAACATTGCAAAGCTATTATCCTGATATTGCAGTATTTTATGGTCTAGGTGTTACTGGCCATTTGGCACTTTGAGATCTGTGTGGCTGACTACGGTGTGGGAGAGTGTACAGTTTTATAAATTTAATTTCAATACACTTGAGTTTGACTCTTAAAGAGCAGTATCCCTATTGCAGGCTTGCACAGTTCAGAATGGTCAACATTATGATTGGAATTTAAACTTCTTTGTCTTTTTCCTCTTAAAAAAAAAGCAGTTACAAATCTCTATTTTTCTCTCCGGCATTTGGTACTTTTGGTTTAATTTATTTGGTTGTGAAACCCTGAAGTCTGCTCATTGGAGTATATGTGTGCATAAGAATAAAAGTAAAATACAAGGCAGTTAAAAATATGGTGACACTTTGACAATCCTGTTTCCCAGCTCCCATGTTTTTATAGACCACACAAAGCCCGCTCCTTCGAGGAGGCTGCACAACACAGGGAAAAAACAATTAGCTGGCAGTCCATGAATTGAGTCCAGATCTGATCACCACATGAGTGCAGAGTAGATTTGCCAGAATGTCTTCAGGGATAGGAGATTTCAACTACAAGGTGAAAGTTGGGTAGCTGGTGCTAATCTCCATGGAGCAAAGAGAAGGCAGTGAGGAGATGTGATGGATGTGCTAGATCGTGGAGGATTTAAGTAGGACTACAGAGAGAAGCTGAACTCATTAGTGGATGGTTGAAGGACGAGGGGGTAAAAGATAGAGGCAAAGTGCGAAAAAGTGCACGGTGTTTTAGGACTGGGCCATTTCCGTGCATGGTGGAATTGCAATGTCAGGGCTTTCAAAGGGAAGCTTGTTAGGTGTTTAAGGGAGAATAATGTGAAGAACAATGAGGAAAGAGCAAGAGATTGGGTTGAATGGATTGCTCTACAGTGATTAGAGTTGACTTCCTGGATGAATAGTTTCCTCCTGTGCAGTCTCTAATTCTATAATTCTATAATTCAGATGCTTTGTCATCAACAGATGTAAATCTACCCAAAGGTATATATTTAAGTTGTACAACTTTGATCTGTTCTCTTCTTTGTAAATGTCGAATGGGTCCAGTAGCTCAGGGAAGTATTGCACGCCACACAGTATTTAGTAATCTTGATAGTTATATGTAATGCTCTGTACCAACCTGCCCTGTGTTTAGACCCATTACTGCACCCTTCAGCCACCTTTCCTTTATCACCATGTGTGGCTGGTACCAATGCCTCACAGGCCCTGTTCCTCTGAACTTGAATCTTGTGCACTGCGACATTTGAAGTAGGCAGGCAAGAACAAAATGAAAGGTTGGAATTCACGGCACCACAGAAGTCATACTCAAAGATTTAAGTTTAATAAAGGCAAAAATAATATCAGAGGAAAATAAAAGACTCAAAGTGCTGGAGTAATTCATCAGGTCAGGCAGCATATCTGGAGAACATGGATAGGTTATGTTTCAGGTCGGGAAGGATCTTGGTGGAAGGAGAGAGGGTCTCCATTTGACCTTCGACTTTGACTTTAGTTTATTGTCACGTGTACTGCGGTACAGTGATAAGTTTTTGTTGCGGGTTAACCAGTCAGCGGAGGGACAATGCATGATTACAATTGAGCCATCCACAGATACATGATACATGATAAAGGGAATATCGTGAATAACATTTAGAGCAAGATAAAGCCATAAAGTCATAAAGCCATAAAGTCCAATCATAGATAGACCATTCATTCCTACAACATTTCAACCCATTTGATCCTCTACATTAAAATATGACTTTATAATTTTATTACATTTTGAAGAATGTATTTCAGCAAAAATTGATGATTTAAGTGTTCTTTGTGGATTCAAGACATTTCTAGTGCAAGCCTGGCGAGAGGGAAGCTACCTCTTTTGTATTTGCAGAATCAATGCAATTGTAAAATTTAACTGCCATATATACGTGTAAATAGAGCTAAGCTGTCTGCAAGGATGTCAAAGAATTCAGCACGATGACAAGACCCATTTATGCTGTACAATCCACTCGGAAATTAACGCTGCGGACTTTTGGCATTAAGCTGTTCGAGCACCATTTGAAAGCTTTTGCAAAAATGACGGATGATTTTGCCATCACTAACACCTTTTACTCAGAGACGCAAAGACAAAGGAAATGAAAATCCGCAAGAATCAAACATCTAAACAAAAATGCATGGTGACTTTCATCCAAAGTCACTTAATTTGTCAATTCGAATGGAAATGGGAAAGCAAGACAAAATTTCCGGTGCTCTTTTATTAAAGAATGTAACATGTCACAATGTTGTAGTAAAAAAATTGACACAAAAAGCTGGAGTAACTCAGCGGGTCAGGCAGTATCTCTGGAGAAAAGGAATAGGTGACTTTTCGGGTCGAGACCCTTCTTCAGACAGGTGGACTGTAGAATTCTTCTATCAATCAAGTGACTCATGATGATTTTCTGTGCAGAATGTGTATGTACCTATCTTCCACTCGCTGTCTTTCTGGGAATATTACCCGGCCTTCAGTGGGGTACCTGCTGTAGTTTCTGTTTCCTCTCATCTTTAAAGAGACTTTACTAAGTGAATTGACATTGTATGTTGATCAAGAGACCTAGAGTCAAGAAGCTTTGTCGCACCTCCAACTCCTCAGTTGAAGCTTGGCTATCAGTGAAGGTTCTTCAATAAAAATGCTTAGATCAAATTTGCAGGTAAGTTAAGTGTTTGATTGAACAGTAACAACTTAGCAACGAATAGATGATTGTATGTGCACGTCTGTCAGAGCAAAGCTGGTTAATAAGTTTAGTGGATCTTTCAGGAAAAAGGGAAGAGTCCCAACTCAAATCATTAACTTCTCTTCCAAGTTAAAATGTAAAACAATATTTTTTATTAAAGATTTAGGATTTAGTTTAAACTTTCTTGATTAGTGTGTCAAGGGTTATGGGGAGAAGGCAGGAGAATGGGGTTGGGAGGGAAAGATAGATCAGCCGTGATTGAATGGCAGAATGGGCCGAATGGTCTAATTCTCAGAGAAAGTATGAACATGAACTTTAACCTTTCTGTTTCTGAGAGGAAATGCTTAAGAGGTTCATTAGTGTTAGCACTGATTTTGTTTTGTTCTGCTCTCACTGACTAAGGGCACCTGCCTACATCTCGTGATCTGCAGGTAGGATTTACCCAGGTTTGACCCTCGATGTGAGTGCAATAATTTGCTAAGATTTGAGAAATTGGAGTATGGGTGTTGATTTCAGCGACACTTTTAAGGGTTGGCAGAAAGGGTAAAAAAAAAATGTCACCTGTGACCATGTCCAATGTTCAATAGCACAGGCTAGAAAACTCTTGTGATTTGGTATCCAAAAGAAATTGACCTTGAAAGTGGGACAAACCACAGTTAAATAATCTGCTGAACATCAATGGATGCTCAGGTTGGCTGGTGGTGGGATGGTGGGACATATGGAATATTTATCGGAGAAGGCAGTGCCTTTAAAAGAGAGAAAGGAAGGTGGTGGGAGGATTTGAGGCAAATGCAAATGCATTTAAAATGCTTTAAAGAATGCTTTACTTTAGTGAATGAACCAAATATTTTTCCTTTCCATGGGTTATTCTGTTTATATTGCATGTGCTAAAGACTTGACTGGCAGGCTGATTTTTGAACAGAACTAAAGTCAACACACGGGTCATATATTAATAATGTTTATGCAAATCAAAGATGTGATGTCCAAAATTGTGAATGAATATTTATACCAGTGACGGTTGTTGGACTATATGTTACTTTCTGTAAGAAATATCTGTTAACATATTACTAATAAAATGACTATTTATATTCCGAGCTCTTGTCTTTATTGTATTACGTTTCTATGAATACTTTAAAATATTTGTGCGAAGAAATTTGATCCGGCGGTGTTATTTATTTTGACAGTATACAATGCAAGTAGACTGGAGAAAAAAAAAAGGTGATGATGTGAATGAAACACTCCCTGAGTTCAACAAGGCGGTTACTGCTGAAATGAGTGACATTGCAGATGTACAAAGAATGGCAAATGCTGGAATCCAGAGCAAAACACAAAGTGCTGCAGTAACCCCCCCCCCCCCCCCTATACCCCCCACTGTGTTTCAGATGGAGACTTTCTGAACCTCCCATTACAGACCAAAAACCAAGGAAAAAGCAAAGGGTACAGATTCAATGTTATACACCATCCTAACTCCCCGATTTTTCGATTGGATTGAAACATTTTGGTTCAGTTCAGTTTAGTTTATTGTCACTTGCACCGATCTACAGTGAAAAGCTTTTGCCGCATGCTGACCAGTCAGCGGAAGGACAATGCATGATTACAAACGAGCCATTTACAGTGTACAGATACATGATAAGGGAATAACGTTTAGTGCAAGGTAAAGCCAGTAAAATCCGATCAAAGATAGTCCCAGGGTCACCAATGAGGTGGATAGTAGTTCAGGACTGCTCTCTGGTTGTGGTGGGATGATTCAGTTGCCTGAGAGCAGCTGGGAAGAAACTGTCCCTGAATCTGGAGGTGTGTGTTTTCACACTTCTGCACCTTTTGCCTGATGGAATGGGATCGGTAAACCCACCCCATGTACGATGAATTACAAGTCATGATTTCCTTAACCTGCACAATATCTTTAAGCAGATGTTACAATCTGAGCATCACCCAGTGTCTTAGTACCACTTCATGAGTGGCCAGAATTTAGCCACTGCAAGCACTGCAATGTAACTGACTATGGTGAGAGAAGGGAAAAGCTGCAACTGTTTGTGCTTCAGACCACCCTATTACCCATTGATACTACTGGTACTGATCACCACTGGAGTGGTCCCACATCACCACGTCAGATGTGACCTGCCTACGTGGTGTGGAGGAAGGAACTGCAGATACATGGTGACCTTCATCCAAAGTCACTTAATCTGTCGATTCAAATGGAAATGAGAAAGCAAGACAACATTTCTGGTGATCTTTTATTAAAGAATGTAACGTGTGACAATGTTATAGTCAAAAGATAGACACAAAAAGCCGGAGTAACTCAGCGGCTCAGACGGCACCTATGGAGAAAAGGAATAGGTGACGTTTCAGGTCGAGACCCTTCTTCAGACTGAAGGAGGCTCTCAACCCAAACTGTCACCTATTCCTTTTCTCCAGAGATGCTGCCTGATCTGCTGAGTTACTGCAGCTTTTTGTGTTTATCTCAACTGAATGTGGAGGCAATTTAGCAACTTCTAGATAATGCCATCTTCTCTCCCCTGATATCCATGTGAACCATTGCACCAAGATCTGCCAAGAGGCCTCTAGGGAGTTCAGTTTCTCAAAGGAGACGCTAGCTACAAGGCCTAGCCAGAAATATCCCTTTTCCTGTCATACATTGGCAGATCTATACTGGTAATGCAGTCGTTTACATCAATACGATGGTGGCGGTGAAGTGGCGGCAGCGGTGAAGCCTCGTGGTGATGGGGCCTCGGTGGAGGTGAAGCCTTGTGGCGGCGGCGATGCCTCGCATGTCGACCCATGGTCGACGGTCAATCAGCGCTTGGAGGACCACCGTGAGGGGAAGAACAATGGAGGACCCGGCGTGGGGGGAACGCCATGAGGGAGGTGGGGGGGAGAACAATGGACAATGGGCGGGGGGAGGGGGACAAAGAACAATGGGGACCCGGGGTGGGGGAACCATTGGTGGGGGGGGGGGTCAAAAGGAGGAGATGGCGTGCTTTGTAACTCTGTCAACGCCGTAGGTGGCTACTATTTGTATACATTGTGTATGCAAGCAAAGAATCTCACTATGCCTTGTCACATGTGACAAAGTATTCCTATCCCTTCCTGTATTGTCCATGCTTGTTAATTTGGAAATCTCAGTTATTAGAAATATTGAGATATCCTGGCCTGATTAACAGGCACTGATTTTATTCTGAAGTTATTAATCCTATATGTTGCAGACAAGTTCAATGTCAAATCATCAGCATTAATTTTTCTGTAACTTTGTCAGCGCCCTTTATGTAGCGACTCTTTGCATACCTTGTAAGAAGATAACTGCAGATGCTGGTACAAATCGAAGGTATTTATTCACAAAATGCTGGAGTAACTCAGCAGGAGTTTCTGGTTGAGAATATCACTGAGAATATCGCATGTGACAGTAAAGCATCATTCATTCATTCAATTATCATGTCACCCATCATTAATCAAAGACAGCCTAGTTAATCTGGAGGCATTGTATTAGTTAAAGATTGGAGAAAATTTCCCTCTACTGAGCGATTAGAATAACTACAAATTGGAATTAAAATCAATGTCGAAAGATTCAGGAGGAATATCTTAACTTTTCATGATGGCAAGAGTTCATTCAGCCCATCATGCCAGCTCTCAAGTAAGCGATCCTGTCTCTTATTTCCCCATAACCCTGCAGTTTCTTTATATGAATTAACCCCACGACAAAGAAGATGGCCAATCAGCCCATTGAGCCTTATGCTGTTTTCAGAGGAATCCCATTCATTTCCCTGCAACTTGATGTCCTGTGTCTGTCATCTCTTGCCCCACCTGATTCTCCTTCCACCCAACTATTTAAGACTTCAATTCCAGCCAAGATTTTGTTCACACAAGGGGGTATCGTCAAGGGGGTGTCGGGGGTTGAATCTAGAGGTTACAGGGAGAACATGCAAACTCAACACTATACTCCCTCCCACGAATATACATTGTTGTGTGAGGGAAATTTCTCACAAAGAACAACTTTATTATTATTTACCATATAAAGGGTAGATGGGCAAATAGTTAAGGATGTAGAATTTTTCTCTGTAGGTTTGATGAAATGCAGAGGCTTTAGAACATCAGAGTGGCTCGCACTGGATTGATGGGCCGAATGGCCATCCCCTGTGCTGTGATTCATTAGATTTAGCTCTCAGGGCTAAAGGAATCAAGGGATATGGGGAAAAAGCAGGAACAGGGTACTGATTTTGGATGATCAGCCATGATCATATTGAATGGGGATGCTGGCTCGAAGGGCTGAATGGCCTACCCCTGCACCCATTTTCTATGTTTCTAATTCACTGACAAAATATTTTTAAACAGAGGACTCAGTGCCGGCCAGAATGTATTCATGTTGCAGGACAGAATGGGAGGTGATTCAGACCTTTGAGGGCATATCTTTAGACTTTGGAGATACAGCATGGAAAGAGACCCTTTGGGCCATCGAGTCTGCTCCCACCAGCCTTCCAACATTGTTGACTTTTACTTGCCTGGTCAATCTGGGATGGCCAAATATGGTCAACACAACTAATAAAATCCATACTCCACAAGTGATTAAAAACAAATGTTTGCTGAAACCTGTCACATCAATAGTTAAACTAAAAACAGAAAATGGAGAAATACTCAGCAGCCCTAGCGATCTGTGGAAACAAGGGTCTTGGCCCAAAACGTCACCTGTTCATTCCCTCCACAGATGCTGCCTGGCCCACAGAGTTCTTCCAGCACTTTGTGTTTTGCTCAAGTGAAAGTTTCAGGTCCAGGAGCCTTTGTTTAGATTTCCAGCTTTTGCCAGTTTTTTTTGTTTGATTTATTAGTTGAGTTTAATGACACAGCATGGAAGCAGGCCCTTCGGCCCACCTTGTAGATACTGACCATAATAATGCTAGTTCTTTAGTCAGAGGGTGGTGAATCTGTGGAATTCTTTGCATCCACAGAAGGCTGTGGAGGCCAGTAGATATTTTTAAGGCAGAGATAGATGGATTCTTGATTAGTACAGGTGTCGGAGGTTATGGGGAAAAGGCAGGAGAACGGGGTTAGGAGGGAGAGATAGATCAGCCATGATTGAATGGGACGAATGGCCTAATTCTACTCCTATCACTTATGCCCTTATATGTTATCATAATTTCTCATCCACTCCCTATCCATTAACCTACATATCTTTATTATATGGGATGAAAGTGGTATAAACCCATACGGTCATGGGGAGAATGTGCAAACTCCACACAGACAGCACCCGGGGTGAGGATCGAACCGGGGTCTCTGGCGCTGTGAGAGAGCGGCTCTTTATATCAACATTGCCATTTTGTTCCAGATTTCAGGATATAGTATTCCCTCCCATTTCTCTTTTGAATTTGATTTGGTTTTGTGACTTCTTGCAAATGGATACAAAGTGCTGGAGTAACTCAGCAGGTCA